>NC_080163.1:142413431-142431114 GCF_950295315.1 Erinaceus europaeus | reverse complement strand
TCCCAGTCCTGAAACCTTAGGATAGAGCCCACTTTCCCGCATGCCTCTCCCAATCCATATCAAATAATATTGCTTCAGCCGATCGCAACCTAATCAATGCAACAATTGCCACCTCAACATGCTTCAGCTCAGACTGTGTCCAGAGACTTCAGGTGTAGAAGGACAACCCTTCAGCTTCATTACTCGGGCGAGACCTTTCCTTCCATAGCATTCTTTAATTCCATCCCAGGTGGATCACTTTCTAACAAAGTCCCAAAACCTAGATATACACCAGGTTCTGTGAGAGAGAGCATATGTTCACACGTATCCATAAACAAGTGCAAAATATATACCTGAAAGCAGAAGTACACTAGAGTTTGCAGTGAGTACCCCCCAACACTTCCTCTCCACTATTCCAACCTTTGGGTCCATGATTGCTCAACAATTTGTTTGGCTTCGTATGTTAACTCTCTTTTCAGCCACCAGGTTCCAGATGCCATCAGGATGCCGGCCAGGCTTCCCTGGACTGAAGACCCCACCAATGTGTCCTGGAGGTCTGCTTCCCCAGAGACCCACCCTACTAGGGAAAGAGAGAGGCAGACTGAGAGTATGGACCGACCAGTCAACATCCATGTTCAGTGGGGAAGCAATTACAGAAGCCAGATCTTCCACCTTCTGCAACCCAGGACCCTGGGTCCATGCTCCCAGAGGGATAGAGAATGGGAAAGCTATCAGGGGAGGGGAGGGGATATGGAGATTGGGTGGTGGGAATTGTGTGGAGTTGTACCCTTCTACCCTATGGTTTTGTTAATTTATCCTTTCTTAAATAAAAAATAAATTTAAAAAATAATGCAAAGTTCACATGTACATGTAGGTAAGACAGTCTTAGTGTATATATTGGATATATCTGTGAAATCTAAATTTGAAAAGTCCTGTTTTTTTCAGGGGTTCTTGTTTTTATAGATCCTCACAGTAAGTTTTTTTGTTTGTTTTTTTTTGTTGTTGTTTGTTTCTTTCTTTCTTTTTAATGAAGAAAACCTTTTGTCAAAGGAAAAATTATTCTGTAGTTTTTTTAAAGGCCAGAAGGCTTGGGTTTCTTAAAATGAGTTTCATCTTTGGTGTCTATGTTTATAAACTAATGACAGGCTCCTAAACATTCATTTAACAACGGGAAAGTTCTAAGACAGCATGCTCTATTTTGCTTAGAAGAATTCAGTTTAACCAAATATATATGAATTGCTCATACACCAAAAAGATACATAACTCCTGGGAATGCTAAACCACCAAGTGCAGATTTGCAACCACAAGCATTTCTTTCTCTTGCAATAGCAAGTAAGCTGGCTCCATGAAATCATAACCTCTTGGTTTTGTCCAAGCAGCCTGGATAAATATCTGTTTTTCCAGAAATCCTTTCCTTTCTCTGTGACTCTTTCAGCTAGCTAGAATCAAAGGCCTTATATCTCTTATTCTTTCACAATTTTCTAAATAGGTTACTAGTTCATGCGCTGGATTTAGATGCTCTTGTTGACTTGCCAGCTCAGTGTAACCCAAATTAGCCCACCCTGTGTGAGATGATTTCAATGAACATGGAAATTGCCTCCAAGTCCCTCCTGCCTCTGATGCAAACACAGGCTCTCCCAGAGCTCCTCTTTTGAATTCTTTTTGCATTAACAGCTAAAGCTAACATCTTTGGAAACACTAGCACCAACTTCTTCCTCTCCTTGCCTGAATTATCTCAAACAAGTTACAACTCAAAGTAATCAGCCCCAAAGCCTTCTTTCTTTGGTCATTTCTCATCACTTAGACCTATAAATATTAATTATCTGTCTCATATGTTAAAACCCCATTGAGCACATGAGCTATTCAGCCACATAAATCAATTCTAAACTAATCTTAGTGGCTCGTCCTATTTTCACCAGTTTCAGAACTTCCTAACTTAGCTATAATTTTTAATTTTTTTTTTTTTGCCACCAAAGTTCTTTATTTCTATTTACAATGGCATGGCCCTTCTTAAGATGAAAGGAACAGAAAAGTAAAGATGAAGAAGAAGAGAGAGAAAGTTTGGGAGAGCTTCGGAAAAACAAAGAAGAAAGATGAAAGAAAAAAAAAACAGGAAAGAGGGGCAGGTAGTGGCTTACCAAGTATAACACACACTTTATCATACCTCAAGACCTAGGTTCAAGCTCTTGGTCCCCATCAGCAGGGTTGAAGTTTCAAAAGTGGTGAATCAGTGTGACAGGTCCTCTCTCTCTCTCTCTCTCTCTCTCTCTCTTTCTCCCTCCCCCTTTTTCTTTGCCTCCCTTCTCCCCATGTCAAAAAAGATAAAAGTAGTCACCAGGAATGGTCATCAAATCATCATGCAGGCAAAAGTTCCAGTGATAAAATAAATATATAAATAGAAATAAATTTAAAAATAAATAAAAAAAGAAACTGGGGAAGGAAAAAATTCTTCAAGGATCAGAAAACCAGGGAGCTACATTTGATATTTAAACTGTCCTGGGTGTGCTGTGTGAGCTTCTTAAACTGTCTGGGATTGGCTGATTTTGGAATAACGCCATTTTTTAAAATTTTGTAAATATCTTTATTTATTTCATAGAAACAGACAGAAATCAAAAGGGAATGGGATGACTGAGAGAGGAAGAGATATAGAGAGACACCTGCACCACTGCTTCACCACTTGCAAAACTTTCCCCCTTCAGGTGGGGACCAGGGGCTTGAACCAGGGTCATTTCACATTGTAACATGTGCGCTCAACCAGGTGCACCACCACCTGGCCCCTGGAAGCTATCTCTAGTATCTTCTTACCTGCAAACTCTAACTTCCTAAAGTGAGATCCAGCTCTCTCTCTGCTACTGTTTACGTTATTATAGGTGGCCTAAAGCGTGATTGAATCTCTTTTCTAGATATTCACCAGAACAGGCCAACTATTCCAAAATCACTGAGCAAGATGGGTTTCCAGTTTATAACTGTTGTCTTTCCAACACATTTATATACAACCCATATCAATTAGCTATCAGGGTATGTCTCTCAGTTATTTGAAAACCATGTTGCTACCCTAAGAGCACCTGGGAGGGGTCCAATTTGTATGCATTGCTTTGCAGTAGCTACCTCAACAAAGCATTGGGGAAAGGAGGCTGGGGAAGGGAGGGAGAGAATAAAGGAGGTGCACAGGATGGCTAGGAGGGCAGGGTCAGAAAGGTCATGTTCAAATACTGGTCCTTTATTTGTTCAACATTAAAGTGGGTGCCTCACCTCCCTGAGATGCATTTCCTTCACCTTTAAAGAAATATTTATGTGTTTCAACTGGTTGTTAACTAGAATAAAGGAGACAATACTACAACATGTTCCACTCAGCATCTGACTCATACTTAGTGTTCAATAAATGTGAGCTTTTATTATTACCATATTTCCTCCTTTCTGAGGAACCATCGATTGGAAGTCAAAGCATCAATTTAATAACTTCTCAGGGGGAAAAACAATATATTAAACACACATTCCCATTTTAAGATATCACAATTTCAACAATATTAAAAGGTGAAGAGAAATGTGTCTTAGAAATCAATGAAATATGGTCTTATTATTGTCACATTTTGGAACCGTTTGAAGTCATTTGTTTGTTTACTTGCCTTTTTCCCTGTTTCGTCTGGCTTTCCCCCAGGAGACAGATAAGTTCTGTTAGAATAAAGACACAGATGGTTGCTCAGTACTGTGCTTCCAGTGCCTAAACATGTGGCAAATAACATTTGTTTGATAAAATGATTCAATATCATCTCAATATAAGGAGGAAGCTGATTAAGACTCCTCCAACATTGTCACTAAAAGTTCATGCAGAGCATTCTGGGAGGTTCACAGTGGCTAAAACACTCAGCCTAAGAGCGTGAGGTCTTTGAATACAGCAGAGTGGTGCTATGGCATGCCTATGTACTCATTCACTCACTCAATCTCAATAACAAGTAAATCTTTTTTTAAAGTCCATGTGCAAAACTTTCCCTCATGTCCTTCTGAATTCATTCAATGTAACTCTTCTCCAGGCTTGGAAAGGGGGTCTGTTGGGGGGCTAGGTGGTGGCACACCCAGTTGAGGACACATGTTATAATGCACAAGGAGCCAGGATCAAGCCCTGGAGACCAGATGGTCTCCACCTGCATGGGGAAAGCTTTGCAATTGGTGAAGCAGTGCTGCAGGTGTCTTGCTGTCTCTCTCCCTCTCTATCACCCCTTCTCTCTTGATTTTTGGCTGTCTCTATCCAGTAAATAAATAAAGATAACAAAAAAATTTTAAGGGGGTTTGTTTGTGTATTTTTTTTATTTTATTTTTTTAATTTTTTATTTAAGAAAGGATTAACAAAACCATAGGGTAGGAGGGGTATAATTCCACACAATTCCCACCACCCAATATCCATTTCCCACCCTCTCCCCTGATAACTTTCCCATACTCTATCCTTCTGGGAGCATGGACCCAGGGTCATTGTGGGTTGCAGAAGGTAGAAGGTCTGGCTTCTGTAATTGCTTCCCCGCTGAACATGGACGTTGACTGGTCAGTACATACTCCCAGTCTGCCTCTCTCTTTCCCTAGTAAGGTGTGTCTCTGGGGAAGCTGAGCTCCAGGACACATTGGTGGGGTCTTCAGTCCAGGGAAGCCTGGCCGGCATCCTGATGACATCTGGAACCTGGTGACTGAAAAGAGTTAACATACGAAGCCAAACAAATTGTTGAGCAATCATGGACCCAAAGCTTGGAATAGTGGAGAGGAAGTGTTAGGGGGGTACTCACTGCAAACTCTAGTGTACTTCTGCTTTCAGGTATATATTTTGCAGTAGTTTATGGATACGTGTGAACATATGCTCTCTCTCACAGAAACTGGTGTATATCTAGGTTTTGGGACTTTGTTAGAAAGTGAACCACCTGAGATGAAATTAGAGTATACTATAAAAGGAAAGGTCTCACCCGAGTAATGATGTTGAAGGGTTGTCATTCCACACATGAAGTCTCTGGACACAGTCTGAAGTGAAGCATGTTGAGGTGGCAATCGTTGTGTTGGTTAGGTTGTGATCGGCAGATGCAATATTATTTGATATGGATTGGGAGAGGCATGCGGGAAAGTGGGCTCTATCCTAAGGTTCCAGGACTGGGGGAAGTAGAGGCTCTATAGTGGAGATGTGATGTTCCTACTGTCTTAGGGTTCAAAAAGACAATCGATAGTTAATGTTATCAACACATTATTTGGTAATTGGGTTAACTTTGAAAAGTCCTTTTGTTAGGGTTTGCTGTACAGTACCCGGTATCTTGTACATAGCTGTGCTATTGGTTGCTTCTGATCTACTTGGTCTAGGCTTTTGAGAGAGTCTGCATATCAATTACACAGCCTATATATTGAAAAGATTCAGTTTGTGTTTTGAAAAACTTTGAGACATACAATTAATTTTCCCCCTCTCGTATTAATTAACTAGTGATTTATATGACTACATTTTACTAGGAGTGTACATAAATACCATTCCCACCACCAAAAGACTGTGACCCATCCTTCCCACCCACTCCCACTCCCCACTGTCCCAGGAAGCTTTGTGTATTTTTTGAGGGTTGGTTTTCTTCTTGAACTGTACATGTAAGGAATGAGGATAAAAACAAACAACAGATATAGAGAATCCACAATAACCCCTGACAGCCGAAGAAGTCAAACACACCTGAAAGTAAATGTAAGGTATTAGTCCTAGTGGCTAAAATATTCTGCCAATTTGAATGCCCTTAGGATTTATAGATATCTATTTTTAAATACTTATTGGGGCTGGGCAGTGCCACATCCAGTAGAGTGCATGTTGCAGTGTTCAGGGGCTTGAGTTCAACCCCCTGGTCCTCACTTGCAAATGGGGTGGGGCTTCATGAGCAGTGACACAGTGCTACAGATATCAACCTTTCTCTCTCCTACTTACATAATCAGCAAATTTTTTCCCTTTAATTAGTAAACGAGATAAACATTGAAGTCATCTCTCTTATTAATTGCTCATTCAAAACTCAAAACATTCATCCATTTAATCAGTAATCACTTATTAGGGCATACTTTATGCCAGGCATGTACCAGGTACGAAGGTAAGGACAGTTTGGAGGGTGGGAGGAGGGAACACATGAGAGAAACACCCTTCTATAAAGAATATTCACCTTGTCAGATCAAAGAGAGGCATTTCTCAGGTCAGTGAGACCCCAAGGAAAGAAACAGAAGTGATTTATCAGAGGAAAGAATTTTAGTCTTATCAGAATAGCTGGCAGGGGGAAGGGAAGGAGGATTTTAATTTTGCATCATTGCAGTTGTTTCAGAAGTTTCATGTGGCATGAGACCCATATAAATACCCAGTAAATACACAGATGTATAACAGACCAGTCCAAACAACATGATCTGTCCCATAATGTGAGACTAGTCTTCATGGAAACTGGGACAGGAAGTATTGTTAAAACATCCTAGAGCTGGTGGTCCAGGAGGTAGAGCAGTGATAAAGCTTTGGACTCACAAGCATGAGGTCCCGAGTTCAATCCCTGGCAGCACATATACCAGAGTGATGTCTGGTTCTTTCTCTCTCCTCCTGTCTTTCTCATAAATAAATAAAATCTTTTTTAAAAAAATCCTAGATCTGGACTAGTCATCAGTCATGAGGTTCCCGGAAGATGGAAGACTGAGAAGCTGCTATTGGCTGAGCTCTGACCACATCTCCTGGAAACGGTAGGATTTTCTGCCTTTAGTAGGCCAGCCAATAAGGGGTCCTAGAAGTGACCCCCAGGAGGTGACTATAACTTAATTTGGGTTAAGAATTAGAGTAGGAAAAAAGGGGAAAATTTTTTTTCTTCCTTTTAATTTCTAAGCATACCTCCTTCCCGGCCCACCGGCCCCCCATAACCAATCCCTGGGGACCAGCTCCTAGCAGGATCCCCTGCTAGGAGCTCCTTTTCTTTACCAAATTCCTGTCCCACCAGGGAGTATCATTAATTCTAAGTCTATACCCTTCTGAAACCTCTGGCCTTTTTTCTTTCTAAGTAGCCAACCCCCCCCCACCTAACCCCGCATAGCTAATTAAATAATTAAAAATAAATACATAAAAAAACCCTTTCCTTTCACTGCTTTTTTATGACTGTTCTTTTCCTTATCTTTTTCTTTTTTCTCTCTCTCTCTTTATTTTTTCCTTTTTCTCATTATTGTCATCCTTTCTTCCTTAATCCTACAGCTTCCAAAGTCACAGCCCCCAGCTCCCACACCACCAAACAGTGTACTTTTTTGAATTCACTGATACACATTTGGGAATTTCCATTCACTGCTCTTTAATTACAGCTCTTTTTGTTATCTTTTCCCTTTTCTCTCTCTTGCCTCTTTTTTTTTTTATCTTGTCATACACTTCTTCCTTCTTCTTTGCCTTTCTGAATTTGAGAATTATTTTGGGGAAGAAATCTGACTCAGAGTGGACTCTCTATGTGTGTATCTCTGCTCTAGTTCCCTTTCCCCTCTTGTTACCCCTAGAATATACAGTGGATAGTAGATTTGCATAACTGTCTATTCTTGCTATCCTTTCTTTTCTCTTTCTTCTTCACTGGGATTTGGTTACTATTTACTCACGGACTAGAAAAATTGTTTGGCTAACTGGTAGTGATTAAACTGCTTCAATACTTGCTTCAGTTGCAACTGTAATTCCTGAGGTTGGTGAGTGCAATTGTCATAAAGGTATTTAGTACAGTGTTACTTGTACTCAAGACACAACAACTGAGGAACAACAGAGCATAAAAAAGAAACACATAAATCAAAAAACTGGGTAGATCAAAACAAATAAAACTGCCACTCCAATGAATGAATACAAGATCCCAGAAGAAACTACAAATCAGCCAGAAGTAACCATAGATAGGAAAAGTATGCAAGCAATAATAAACTTATTAATCACAGAAATGAAAACAACATTGGAGGAAAAGAAATGGCAGTATTAGGGAAACAACAGTTGAGACCCCCAAGGAAAATACTGATTATCTTGAGGCAATTAGAGAACTGAAAGCTGAAATAGCTGTAATGAAGAAAGAAGCTGAGGCAAGGGAAAGCAGACTAACAGAAGCAGAAAACAGAATTAGTCAGACAGAGTATGAGTTAGAGAAAATGAAGAAAGAGGTGAAAGAGCTTAAAAAGAGATTGAGAGACACTGAAAACAACAACAGAGACATATGGGATGATCTCAAAAGAAGTAACATTCGTATAATTGGCCTGCCAGAGGAAGAAAGAGAGGAAGGGGAAGCAAACATTCTAGAGGAAATAATAGAAGAAAACTTCCCAGACCTGAATAACAGAAAGGACATCAAGATTCAAGAGGCCTAGAGAGTACCAAACAGAATCAACCCAGACCTGAAGACACCAAGATACATCATAGTCACAATGAGAAGAAGTAAGGATAAAGAAAGGATCCTAAAGGCTGCAAGGGAGAAAAAAAAAGTCACATACAAGGGAAAACCCATAAGATTATCTGCAGACTTCTCCACTCAAACTCTAAAAGCCAGATTGGAATGGCAAGATATCTATCGAGCCCTGAATGAAAAAGGGTTTCAACCAAAGATAATATATCCTGCTAGACTTTCATTCAAACTAGATGGAGGGATCAAACCTTCTTAGACAAACAACAGTTAAAGGAGGCAACCATCACCAAACCGGCCCTGAAAGAGGTTCTAAAAGAACTCTTATAAACAAGAACATCACTATAATATTTGCAATATATCAGAGCAAACAAATTTTTTTTTGAACAATGGCACTACAATACATTAAATCCATAATATCAGTCATGAGAGAAAATTCAATGCTTACAGAAAGGGAGAGCCGTCATACAAGGTTGAGGAAGCCTGAAAGCAACAAAAGGGCTAATCCAATATGGTGCCCATGTATAGAGAGAAAGTCAGCAATGGAAAGGGAAGTGACGGAGAAATGTGTTAAAGGTGAAACCTGATTATACAAAAAGCTTAGAGAATCTTTTTTTTTTTATCTTATTTTACTTCAGTTGGGATTGAGGGTAAAAGTTTTGAGCAAAAAGTAGAGTGACAATCAGATGTATGTTTCTTAATTCTGATGGAACTAAGGTTTAGCTGGAAGAGAAAGAAAACAACAAAAAAAGGAAAATTGTTATTACAATAATTCAAGCAGTGGATCGGAGGGCCAGATTCAGGTAGTCAAGAAGTGGGTGGATGGACCTTGGAAGTAAATTGGATAAAGAGGAAGACAGTCCCAACCTGCAGGGGAGTCGATTCACAAGCGGTGAAGCAGGTCTGCAGGTGTCTATCTTTCTCTCCCCCTCTCTACCTTCTCCTCCTCTCTCCATTTCTCTCTGTCCTATCCAACGGTGACAACAATAATAATTACAAAAATAAAAACTACAAGAGCAACAAAAGGGAATGAATAAATAAATAAATAACCAACCATAACAAAGGGACTTTTCAAAGTTAACCCAATTAACAAATAATGTGATGATAATATTAACTATCGATTGTCTTTTTGAACCCTAAGACAGCAGGAACCTCACATCTTCACTATAGAGCCCCTACTTCCCCCAGTCCTGGAACCCTTGGATAGGGCCCACTTTCCCATATGCATCTCCCAATCCAAACCAAATAATATTGCATCCGCCGATCACAACCTAACCAAAGCAACGATTGCCACCTCAACATGCTTCACCTCAGACTGTATCCAGAGACTTCACATGTGGAATGACAACCCTTAAACTTCATTACTCGGGTGAGACCTTTCCTTTTATAGTACACTCTAATTTCATCTCAGGTAGTTCACTTTCTAACAAAGTCCCATAATCTAGATATACACCAGTTTCTGTGAGAGAGAGCTTATGTGCACACGTATCCATAAACTACTGCAAAATATATACCTGAAAGCAGAAATACACTAGAGTTTGCAGTGAGTACCTCCCTAACACTTCCTCTCCACTATTCCAAGCTTGGGATCCATGATTGCTCAACAAATTGTTTGGCTTCATATGTTAACTCTCTTTTCAATCACCAGGTTCCAGATGCCACCAGGATGCTGGCTAGACTTCCCTGGATTGAAGACCCCACCAATGTCTCCTGGAGCTCAGTTTCCCCAGAGACACACCTTACTAGGGAAAGAGAGAGGCAGACTGGGAGTATGGACCGACCAGTCAACGCCCATGTTCAGCGGGGAAGCAATTGCAGAAGCCAGACCTTCTACCTTCTGCAACCCTCAACGACCCTGGGTCCATGCTCCCAGAGGGCTAGAGAATGGGAAAGCTACCATGGGAGGGGGTGGGTTATGGGGATTGGGTGGTGGGAATTGTGTGGAGTTGTACCCCTCCTACCTTATGTTTTTGTTCACTAATCCTTTCTTAAATAAAAAATTTTTTAAAAAAGAGGAAGACGTAAAGAATAACTCTGATAACATTTGGGTTAACAATGAACTATTTCAGGGCTCAGCATTATGCTTATTTCCACAATCCCATACCTCTCCAACATATACTTTCCTTATGGAATTTTCAATCAAACAAATGAATTCAACCCAGAAAAGCAAACACATTTTGGATAGAACAGTCATCTTTTTAAATCAGTTTTTGTGTTTTCTATATAAGCCAGCAGCCCAGAGGTACTATTTCTGAAAGCATTTTGTAATGGAAGATTTTACCTGAGTGCTATTTAGTATAATCATTATTATCCTTATTATTAATAATAATGATTCATATAGCAGTTTGAGGAGACAGTGCTATTTAGAGACTAGGAATATCAAGCCTGACTTGATACTTAAGTCAGCAAATATAACAGGAAGGAGAGAAGGCTATGGTAGAAATTAAAACAGATGGCTCTATCTTGAGCAGACATGTACCTTCAGGGACTAAGAAGCAGGTAATATGAAAAAAAGATAAAACAGAATGAAACCTAAGGACACGCATTCCCTCCACAGTGTCATTGCAAGAGACACCTGCTGAAGCTCACTGAGCCCAGTCAAAAATTGAGCCACATTGATGAATTAATTTCCAACAAGTAGATGTACCAGGAGGGTTTGCAGAACAGTTCTGTAAGCAGGGTTGCATGTGACCTTTGCAAGAACGTGTGAGCTCGACTGGGGTTGCCACATCTTCACACCTCTGCCCCCAATAGGCTAGTGAAGGGGCAGAAATATACAGGAGCACAGTGGCATGTCCACTCTGCCAAGTATAAGCAAAGAGTCAGTACTCTCAGGACCACCTTTTCAGGCAGGTCATAGACATCACCCACTAATGAATGCACTGGGGTATCTTGGTAAAGATCCCAAATCCTGAGCCCCCTCAACCAAGGGAACCCAAGAGATTGTATTTAAAACACAGCCTAGCTGTGGTGATTGCACCAGAGTCAAGAACTCTAAAGGAAGAATCAGGAGAAGGTAGAAAAGGAATTGGTTAATGGCACACCCGGTTGAGTGCACCCGTTACAGTGAACTGAGTTGAGTGCACACGTTACAGTGAACTGGAGTTCAAACCCTCAGTCCCAACCTGCGGGGAGAAACTTCACAGTGGTGAAGCAGTGGTGAAGCAGTGGTGGAAGTGTCTTTCTCTCTCCTTCACTATTTCTCCTTCCCTTTTGATTTTTCTCCATCTTTACCCAAATAAATAAATACAATATTAAAGAATAAGAGAAGGCATTGGTTACTTAGTGCTTTATGAGAAAGACATCAACTGGTGGTGAATGTGGTATGCATGCAATTATCACGGGGAGATAAATTGTATACATGACAATTGTCTTGTATATTTTCATATATACATATATATGAACAAAACTTTTCAAGGAACTAATCATAGGAATAAGAGCAGAACTTTTATCTCCAGAATGACAGCTTGTTTTGGGATAATGAAAAAGATAAATAAACTGAAAACTGTAACCTACCATGCCAGTGAACCACCAAAATAGGAAAGATGAAGAGAAAACCCCACTAGTTTAAAAAGAAGAAAGACATTGCCACCTTGAACAGGATAGTAATCAGATCTACATCAGTTTTCAATTACACACACAAAACATACCTAAAGTTCTAAAAAAATAAAATTCTTCTAAATGGACAAATGTATATAAATATAGATAAGTAGTTATAGAAGTAAGTCAACCCATATCTGTGATCTTGAGATAACTAATGCAGTTTTTTATTGTTTTTATTATTTTTATTTATTTATTTGGATAGAAACAGCCAGAAATTGAGAAGGAAGGGGGAAGAGAAAGGGAGTAAGACAGAGAGAGATACCTGTAGCACTGCTCCACCACTCACAAAGATTTCTTCCTGCAGGTGGGAACCAGGAGCTTGAACCCGGGTCCTTGCACGTTGTAACGTGTGCTCAGCCAGGTGTGCGACCATCTAGCCCCTAATGCAGCTTCCAATGGAGAAAATGGAAACACACAACTCGGGTAGTGGGAAAGGTATGGAATTATACCCCTGTTATCTTATAATTTTGTAAATCAATATTAAATCACTAATAAAATTTTTAAAAGAGAAACAAGGACAGTAAGAGAAAACATAAGGTGAAACCTGAACCGAATTTGGTGTATTACACCAAAACAAAGGACTCTGGGGATAAAAGGGCACTGGGGTCATGGTGTATGGTGGTGTCAGGAGATCTAGATTGGAGGAGTAAGTATTTTCCAGACACTCAGGCTCCTATCATGGGGTGATGACGGGTGGTTGAACCTACATATCAACAGCTGTACTGTATACCATTAGTCTCCAATAAAGTAGTTTTTAAGGGAAAAAAGGTCTTCTGTAAAGCAATAATAAAATTAAGAATATACTTCAAGGAGATTTAAAAAAAATAAAAAGGAGTCTGGGAAGTCCATGGAAAATAAACCCAGAAGAAAATAAAATGAAACCATAGGCTGACAAGTACGATGCAACAAGCAATCTGTCTGCAGGGAAGGGAGTGGGGGTGTGGATAGGGGCTAGAAAGAGCATCTTCAAGGATAGACTCTGTTGTTTAATTTGGATGAAGAAGAAGCTGCATCTTCTTAATGAGAAAGTGAAGGCACAGGTTTTTCTTTGTCAATAAGAAAAGCGTAAAGGAATCTTCAGGAAAAACAATAAGAAAAATATACACATAAAGACTGCCTTATATGAAAAACTAACACGCAGTCTATTTTTGAGGAATTCACTGGGTAGATGTAAAAAAAAAAGTTGCTTTAAAACCCCCCCATTCTTTGTGGGGTATAAGTTTAGGTGTCACACTGCATTCTCTATTTTTTAATACATACCTAAAGAAGAACTTTTGTTTATTTATTTAAATAGATTCAGTCAGGAATAGAGAGAAAAAAAGGGGAGTGATAGAGAAGAAGAGAGACAAAGAAACACCTGAAGCCCTATTGCACCACTGGAAAAGCTTTCCCACCACCATAAGCCAGAGCTGAGCAGTGCTCTGGTTAATATATATATATATATATATATATGTTATGGAGAGAGACCATATATATTAACCATATATATATGGAGAGAGGGGGGAGTGCGGGAGAGAGAGGGAGAGGAAGAAGGAGGGATAAAGGGAGGATCAAATATGACAACAGAGTTGGAGACTGGAATGCTATACCTACAAACCAAGAATAGGAATTGCTGGAGTCACAGGAAATTAGGAAGGATTCCTGTCTAGAGTCTTACAGCCTTGCCCTGCCAACAACTTGGTTTCACAGCCTCTAAAACTATATATAGGAGAATATATTTCTGTTGTTAGGTATCAACCAATTTGTTATATTAGAAGATGATGACAAGAACTGAAATAGTCAAAATGAATAAAAGAATGGAGAATTTGAGTTAGAAAGATAGTTTATGAGCCCTGCCCCACTAGGGAAAGATAGAAACAGGCTGGGAGTATGGTTCGACTTGTCAATTCCCATGTCCAGTAGAGAAACAATTACAGAAGCCAGAAGTTCCACCTTCTGCACCCAATAATGATCCTGGGTCCAGGCTCCCAGAGGGATAAAAAATAAGAAAGTTTCCGCTAGAGGGGATGGGATGCCGAATTCTCGTGGTGGGAATGGTACCCCTCTTATCCTACATCTTGTTGATCATTATTAAATCAATAAAAAAGAAAGAAACAGAGACAGAGAGAGCTTGGCAGGCGGGGCACGTGTCCGACCATATATGAGGGCCAGGTTCAAATCCCAGGACCACATTGGAGGCGCCATGAACTTGAGGAAGCTCTGGTATTATTCTCATTCTTTTTCTCTCCACCCCCTCCCAAACAACAGACAAAAAATGGGAAGAAATTGACGTTGCATTCTACATCTTTCTATACCTTTTGCCTTTTTATTTTTAAATTGTTATTAATAGTATATTACAATATTGTAAGATTACAGTGTGTAGTTCCATACCATACCTACCACCAATGTTCTTTTCCCCACCCTTTAACCACTCATATCTGTCTTTGTTTGTTTGTTTGTTTGTTTTGGTTTATTTGTAAGTTCATGTGAATCAGATCTCTAGATTCCACATATGAGTGAGACCATTCGGTAGTTGTTTTTCATCTCTTTACTTATTTCACTAAGTATAATCACATCCAGTTCCACTCATTTTGTCCCAAAGGACACAATATTATCTTTTCCCTTGCTGAGTACAATTCCATAGAATATATATCCCAGAACTCCTTTAGCCAGTCATCTATTGATGGGCATTTAGGCTTCTCCCAGTTTTTAACTATTGTGGATAATGCAGTTATGAACATAAGGGTGCATATGTCCCTTCAAATTAGTGTTTGAGTGTCCACTGGACTAAGAGTGGAATTGCTGAGTCATAAGGTAATTCCATCTTTATTTATTTAAGGACTCTCCATACAGTCTTCCAAAGGGGCTGTACCAGTTTGCATTCTTTCCATAATCGCTCCAACACCTGTCCTTTCCTGATATGTTGATGGAAGCCATTCACTCTGATGTGTGAGATGATATCTCAGTGTAGTTTCAATTTGCATTTCTCTAATGATAAGTGAAGTGGAGAATTTCCGAATGTGTCTGTGGGCCACGTGTATTCCTTCTAGAAAATTACCTAGTTGTTTGACCCACTTTTTTATTGTTATTTTTGCTTCTTTCGTAGATCTATACACATGTGTGATATAGTTGCTTGTCTGATGTGTGATGTGCAAATATTATCTCCCATTTACTGGGCTGCCTGGATATTCTTAGGTAGTTTGCTTTTGATGTATAGAAGCTTTTTTGTTTCATGAATTCCCATTTATTTACTCTTATTCTTATTTCCCATGCCTAGGGGTGCTCAGTCTCCAAACATATCTTTGATTGAATGGTTTTGGCCTTTTGGTCATCTATTAGGAATATGTGTTGGCTCATTTCTAGGTTTTCATTTCTACTCCATTGATCCAAGTGACCATTTTTTAATTCCAATACCATGCTGTTTTGATTACTTTGCTTTGTAGTATAAACTGAATTGGGGGAGTTTGATACTTCCATATATTTTTTTTTTCTCAGAAGTGTTTTGGCAATTTGTAGTGTTTTGTGGTTCCACATAAATTTTTGGACAAGTTGTTTGATTTGCTTGAAAAATGCCATTGGAATTTTGATACGGATTACACTGAAATTGTAGATTGTTTTTGGAAAAAAAAAAACTGCCATTTTAATAATGTTATTCTTCCAATCCAAGAACAAGGAATATTCTTCTGCTTTTGTGTGTTCTTCCCTATTTCTTTTAGCAATATCCTGTAGTTCTCACTGTAAAGGTACTTCACCTCCTTTGTGAGACTCACCCCAAGGTATTTTATCTTTTAGGGTTTGATTGTAAATGTCTTTGAGCCTTTCATTTCTCTTTCCTCTGACTCCTTGTTTGTATATAGAAATACCACAGACTTATGTGTATTGGTTTGGTATCCTGCTACTCTACTGAATTTACTGATTATTTCCATTAGTATTTTTGGTGGATTCTTTGGCCTTTTGTATAAAACACTGTGGTATACAGACTGAAGGTGGGGCCCTTGACTACTCCTCCTGTGTAATATCTTCAAAGTCTAAGGAGGATCCAAGACTACATCCCAACAGCAGAACACAGTGAAGTTGACGTGATCTTTTTTTATAAGATGCAAATTATCATCTTGCTAGATTCTCTCCCTTACTAGCTCTGATGAATTAGATAGTAACACAAGAGAGGCCCATAGGGTCAAGATTGAAGACAAACTTCTTCACAGATGCCTACAAACTGAGAGTAATCTTCAAACTAGCAAGAAATTGAGACCTTCAGGTTAATGGGGATCCTGGCTTTCCCTAGTCCAGCCTCATCTAGACCACATCTAGACCATTCCCCTATGCTATATCTAGACCATTGGAGACCCTGATATCTTGGGCTTGGCTAAATTGGGCCCAAGCCCCTGTCCCACAAAAACAGATATAGTCAATGTAACAAAGCCTTTTTTTTTTTCATACTGTTCAACTTGTGACAATATTGTCATGCATCAGTACATAACTGATATTCCCTTTTAATTAACAATAGTTCATTTGGAAATTTTCAATTAGCAGTGGTTGACTAAAATTAAAGATAAATGGAAGATAACACATTATTCTGAAGCTTGGCCAGGTTTTGGGAGCAGCTCCCTCATGAAGCAAATCAGGAGATCGAAGTCCAGAGAAATGCACCAGTGTGGACAGGTTCAGAACAACCTATGTGGATAGGTTCTTAAGGGTCATCAACAAGCTGAAATCTCACTGAAGGCCCACACTCCCCTGTGACTCTCCATCTTTCCCATCTTGCTGCTGACTGCAGAATGACAACTGAGATTAAAAAAAAAATTAAGTGGCAAAGAGCAAAATAATTGCTCAAATCAAGGGCAAAGATTCAGTCTTGTCTCAGATTACATTTCCAGCATCACTCCCAGTTCCTGGGGGTAGGGGGGTACATATTAAACAGACACTTATTAGACAATTTTTTTGACAGCTGCTGCCTCTGCAATTACTGTAGTATAATGTTTTTTTTCCTTATGAATAGCTCCAGATTTGTTTTTGTCTGAGCTGAGGTGGAAAATTGAGAAATAACGGATTCCACAATAATCGACTTTATTAGGAATATGAATGTATAACACACACTGTATATTAAGAACTCATTTCCATTATATTGGCCACATGCACTGTACACTACTTTTATAGTTCCCTTGTCTCTGGCATTCCCCCTGCTTTACTGTTCCCATCAGCTTTATGTTCCTCATCCCCTGTCATGTGGGGGAAATAAATGGTTAAAAATCTTAAGTGTTATCACACACAAGTCAGGGTTCATAAATGAAAGCAGGCAGGCTTGGGTAATTTAAGATATTGCTGTGAGCTGGTGTTGCCAAAAAAAAAAAAAAAAAATGACGATGCACTTCCTGCACCATAAACAAAAGCAATTAAGATGAGATGTTGGGGCCAGTGGGGGGTGGGAGTGGGCAGGAGGGATGGGTCACGGTCCTTTGGTGATGGGAATGGTGTTTATGTACACTCCTAGCAAAATGTAGACATATAAATCAGTAGTTAATTAATATGAGAGGGGGAAATCAATTGTATGTCTCAAAGGTTCTCAAAAGACAAACTGAATCTTTTTAATAGATAGGCTACGTATTTGATATGCGGACTCTCTCAAAAGCCTAGACCAAGTAGATTAGAAGCTTCCAATAGCACGGCTATATACAAGATACTGGGTACTGTACCATAACAAAGGGACTTTTCAAAGTTAACCCAATTAACAAATAATGTGATGATAATATTAA
>NC_080163.1:142320931-142408431 GCF_950295315.1 Erinaceus europaeus | reverse complement strand
TGGTCCGGGAGGTGGCACAGTGGATAAGGTATTGGATTCTGAAGCATGAGGTCCTAAATTCAATCCCTGGCAGCACATGTACCAGAGTGATGTCTGGTTCTTTCTCTCTCTCCTATCATTTCTCATGAATCAATAAATAAAATATTTTTAAAATATATTGTTTCTGGATGAACAAAGGCACCCAAGGCAGGGACCTGGTGGTGGAGTACCTGTGAGTGTGCAAATGACCATGTGCAAGGATCCAGATTTAAGTCCCTGGTCTCCACTAGAAAGAGCAGAACAGTGCTACAAGTCTTTCTCCCTATTTTTTTTTAAAATTGCATTCAGTTATTATTGAATATAGACAGAGAAAATGAGAGAGAAGGAGGAGGTAGAGAGGGAAAGAGACAGAGAAACACCTGCAGCCTGTTTTATCACTTATGAAGCTTTCCCCTGCAGGTAATGACCAGGGGCTTGAACCCAGGTCCTTGCACACTGTACTGTGTGTCACCACCTGGACCCTCTCCCTCTCTGTCTATCCTCTCCCTCTCAATATCCTTCTGTCTCTATGAACAAAAGAAAAAAATTGGGGGGGGAGAGAGAAATGACTTCAGGGAACAGTGAAGTTATCTTGTAGACAGACACCACACCCTGGTAGCAAAATAAATAAATAAATAAATAAATAAATAAATAAATAAATAAATAAATATTGCCTGGGGCAGAGTCTAAAACAAAGTCTATTCTCTATAGGACCATTCTTCTTCTTCTAGCGTTTGCCCTTCTTTCGTAGCCAGTCAACAGCATCAGGTTGAGCCTGATGTAAAGTTTCGAGACCTCCTTTGAATCTGGAGAGGTGGCAGTCGTTGACTATGTGGGTCATAGTCTGTCTGGAGCCGCAGGGGCAGTTCGGGTCGTCTCTGGCTCCCCAGCGATGGAACATAGCGGCGCACCGGCCATGGCCTGTTCGATAGCGATTGAGGAGGGCCCAATCATAACGTGCTAGGTCAAAGCCGGGTTGACGCTTGCAGGGGTCTGTGATGAGGTGTTTGTTCTTTACCTCAGCTGACTGCCAACTCTGTTTCCAAGAGTCTGGAACAGAGAAGTTCAGTGTAGGCATAGGGGACCAGACTGGGTGACGAGACATCAAGCGTTGGACAGGGTGGGCGAAGATATCCTCGTATATTGGCAGATCTGGTCGAGCGTAGACGTGGGAAATGAACTTAGATGATGCCGCATCCCGACGAATATCTGGCGGGCGATGTAGCTAAGAACTGGCAGCCATGGAACCGGGGTGGAACGGATGGTTCCAGAAATTATCCTCATGGAGGAATATAATTTGGAATCGACCAAGTGGACATGGGGGCTACAGAACCATACTGGGGCACAGTATTCTGCAGTGGAATAGCATAATGCCAGAGATGATGACTGTAGTGTGGAAGCGCTCGCGCCCCATGAGGAGCTAGCCAGTCTTGCAATGATGTTATTCCTCGCGCCCACCTTTGCTGCAGTTTTTATGAGATGTTCGTGAAATGACAGAGTGCGATCGAGAGTAACGCCAAGATAGACTGGCTGGGCTTCATGCCAGATTCTCATATCGTCAAGCTGCACATTAAGCTCACACGAGGCCGAGGCATGGTGTAGATGGAAAACAGATGATACCATTTTTGCAGTGCTAGGGATTAGTCGCCATTTTTTATAGTAATCAGATATCAGAGACATGTCTTTCGTGAGTGTTTCCTCTAGGATGTCAAACTAGGATGCCTGAGTTGCACAGCAGATGTCATCGGCGTAGATGAACTTCCTTGAAGAAGTTTCTGGAAGGTCATTGATGTAAATATTAAATAGTGTCGGAGCCAGAACAGAGCCTTGGGGGAGGCCACTTGAGACAAGTCTCCATCTGCTAGACTTGTCACCCAGATGCACCCGGAATCTTCTGTTTTGGAGAAGAAACGATATAGTGTTGGCCACCCATGGAGGCAGGTGTCTTGAGATCTTGACTAGGAGACCAACGGTGCCAGACCGTGTGTGTCATAGGCTGCTGTGAGATCAACAAAGACAGCACCCGTCTTTAAATTCTTCTGGAATCCATTTTCAATGTAAGTTGAGAGGGCCAGGACTTGTTCGCAGGTAGATCTTCCTGGGTGGAAACCAGCTTGGGCGGGTGATAGGAATTTCTCTGTAAGAGGAGAAATTCGTGACAGAAGCAGCCTCTCAAGGAGTTTGTAACACACGGAGAGGAGAGAAATTGGTCTATAGCTGGCGGCCAGTGTTGGGTCTTTCTTTGGTTTCAAAACTGCTATTATCTTCGTAGGACGCCAAATTTTGGATTCCAAGATGTGGGACAGGAATGTAGTGAGCCACTTCTTTGCCGCGGGGCCCAAGTTAAGAATGAGTTCTGGGGTGATGTTATCATAGCCAGCAGCCGTTCTGGGTTTAACCCTCTTCAAAGCGTCTTCCAGTTCAGACAGTGTAAAGGGAGAGAGTTTTGGAAATGGACAAGATAAACGGAAGTGGGATGACCACTCATGGGAAATTTCTCTTTTCCAGACTGGGTCGATCTTAGCACGTCCAACTTGAGTTAGGTGACTGGCCACTGAGTTTGGAGATACGGGAGGATGGGAGACGGGAGAGGGTTGGCTAATGGCACCCAGACTATGAAGAAGCTTCCAGTCCTTCCTACTTGAGTGGGTGAAGTTCAGACTTTCCGTGAGTTGTTGCCAGCGGGCTTGGTGTGCTGCATCCAGGGAGGTAATGAGATGGTCGGCCACATCTGGGTCACCCGACTCATCATACTGCTTTAGTAGTTGCTCGCATTCAGCATCAAGACAAGGCATATTGTTAGCACATGTCCCACGAGGAATAGCTTGGGAAGCTGCTTTGAAGATGGCTTGGCGGAAGTGCCAATCTTCAGAGGGGATAGAGTTAATTGGAATTGCAGGAATAGATTTGTTGGTAAGATCACTGAACAGACACCAGTTTGCTTTCCAAAAGTTCCATCTTAGTTTCTCGGAGGACAGAATCAGTGGGAGCTGGAGACCAATGTGGATAGCTGGGCAGTGATTACTGTGAGGGAAGATCTTGAGAATTTGTCTTGTAGCGGGAAAGGCTTGGCCGTTGACTGTGCTAATCCAGCACAGGTCGGGTGATGAGTCTTTATTCCATCTAGCACTGTGAAAAGAGCCTGGCTGTTTGGGATTGTATAATAGGGAGAGGTCATTCGCTGAAGCCCAGTCAGCTAAGATAGAGCTGTCAGCATGAGTAGAGGAATATCCCCAGTCTTGGTGATGACTATTAAAGTCTCCAACGTAAACGGCTGGGTGATTCGGGCTAGGCAGGACCTCATTATCCCATGAGGCACTGGGAGGCTTATATACGTTGACGAGCTGAATAGTTCCAATAGTAATGGAGTCGTAGAAGGTCGAAGAGGCCGTATGGTAAACGTCCGCAAGATACGATTTAGCAGGAGTCAGGCTGTAGTACAGCGGGCTAAGCGCAGGTGGCGCAAAGCACAAAGACCGGCATAAGGATCCCGGTTCGAACCCCGGCTCCCCACCTGTAGGGGAGTCGCTTCACAGGCGGTGAAGCAGGTCTACAGGTGTTTATCTTTCTCTCCTCCTCTCTGTCTTCCCCTCCCTCTCTCCATTTCTCTCTGTCCTATCCAACAACAACAACAACAATAATAACTACAGCAATAAAACAAGGGCAACAAAAGGGAAAAAATAAATAAAATAAATATATAAAAAAAAGATACGATTTAGCGTAGATGGCTCAGCCGTGTTTAGGATGGAGATTATAGCATATTAAATCGAATCCACTGATGGTGAATCAAGCAGCTTCACTGACTGCTATATGTGTTTCTTATAGGCAAATAACATCTGCCTGATGCTGTATCGCCAATTGACCAATAAGAACACGTTTGGCAAAGGACAGCCCCTCAACATTAAGTTGGAGGACTCGAAGAGCAGGACCAACAGCTTGAAAGCTGTCAGGAGCTGCTTGTTGCTGGCTTTGAAAGTGACTGCGATCCATGCGGATTCAGTGGGCTAGGAAGGATCGTCAGTTTCCCCAATGAATGGGTACTTACAGGATGCACCATGGGAAGGTTGATCCAATGCATCCATGAAAATCAGGTACACTGTGCAGAGTGAGAGAAAAAATGGAAGGGGATCAGTGACTCAGGATTCATTCAACAAACAGGGCTGGGTAGCAATCGATGCCCTTTTCTCCATAGCTACGAAAGCTCACGGGAGGAAGTTCTGTTCACACAGCAATCAGAACTCAGGAGCACAGACATGTGGGAAGACATCAGCACGGGGTCACAAAATGACATTCTCTTTTGGAGAACTTAATCTCCAACACCAAGTTTGTAGAATTTGTAACTTAATTTATTTGTTCAATAAATATCTAGTGTCTTCTCTGACAGACTACAGTGAAGTTTCAGGAGATAAGTCAGCAAAATAGATGGTAATTTCTTTGATCTCCTTGTGCTTGTACTAGGAACATACAGCCAGTCTGTGTCCAGTCTTGCCACACTGGCTTCTCCAGGCATCTATCAGAGCTGTCTTGTTGCCTTCTTCCTTAAACTAGCAGACAATTGGATGGAGGGTGGGGTTATACACAGAAAGCCTCCAGCTTAAATAAGGGATCATCATATCAGAACTAAGAGGTCATCTCCAACACCAGTGTGTGTGTTTTCTCACTTGTAATACTGAGGACAGTAATCTCTCCCTTGAAGGGATTTGAGAATACTTGGAATATGCTAAATCATTTAGCCTAATACAAGGGCAATGAAAAGAGAAGAGACTGCTCTCCCCAAGTTGGAGTTCCTGTATCATATTGTATCTCACCCATTCCTGCTTTTAGTTCTAACTCAAAACCACAGCTGTTTCCACACCTAGTGGACTTCTGCATCATTTGGAAACACTATTTATATAACACCACTATGGCATACAGAACCCTCAGATCATTAACCACAGAAGAGAAAAAGAAAAGAGAAGAAAAGAAGAGGCAGGGACAAGAAAATCAGATATTTCTCTCCCCAGGGATGAGTCCCTTCATAGGGACTGTGTTCTGGTAGACAAGGAGGATGTTTTTGAGATATTAGGTAATATGTATGCTTATTGATGAGACATAGAACTTAGAAATAAATAAACATCTGGTATTGCCCAATTTCTAACCTGGGCTACTGACCAGTACTACCTATTAAGACCGAGTAGGACAGGGCTGGCAAGATAGCTCACCTAGATAGTGTACCTGCTTTTTCATGCATGTAACCTGGGCTAGCCCAGCCCCCACTATTCCATTAAGTTGAAATCTGGAAGACTTTGGTGCTCTGCTGTCTTCTTTTCTCTCTCTCTCTCTCTCTCTCTCCATTTCTGATCTTTTTTTTTAATTTGAGGAATTAATGGTTTATAGTAAATACAGTTGCTGGTACATGTGTAAAATTTCTTGGTTTTTCTGAAAAACATTCTCAACCCCAGCCAAGGTCTTCCTCCACCATCAGGCAAGCAGGACCTGAGTGTGCCCTCCTACCCTGCAAGTCCCTTATTTTGATGTAATACACCAAAATCAGTCCAAGTTCTGCTTTGTTTTTCCTTTTTTCTTCTTATTTCTCAACTTCTATGAGTGAGATCATCCCATATTCATCCTTCTTTTTCTGACTTATCTCAACATTATTCCTTCAAGCTCTATCCAAGATGAGATGAAGAAAGTTAATACATTATTCTTAGTAGCTGAGATATATATATATATATATATATCACAACGATCTTAGCCACTCATCTATTGTTGGACACATAGGTTGCTTCCAGGTTTGGGATACTACAAATTGTGCCTTTCTATAGGTAAGATTCAGCCTGGAACTTGGAATGGTGAAACACAAGTGATGGCCAAATAATTAAACACATACATACATACATACATACATACATACATACATACATACATACAATAAATTCAGAAGTAGCAAGGCAGAGTGAGTTAAGATGTAAATATGTGAAATTCAATGTATCAGGTGAGTAGCCTAGAGTTGACGGTAATTAAATAGAAGTCTCAGCACGTTATAGGATAAGCCTGAGTGGAAGGGCAAGATGTGGGAGTCATTGGGATGTAGCCAGTATTTTGACCATGAGAATAAATGAGATAACTGGGGGAGAGTTCATGAGAGGAGGGCTTTGGAAAGAGAAGAACAGGGATACTGCCATTTTCATGTGGGCAAGGAGGTAAAGTCAATGAAAAGAAGACAGAAGAAGGTGATCCAGAGACTGGAAATTCCTGGGGCTGAACTATCGACCAACTGTGAATAAGCATTGACATCAGAGCCAAAGACAGAGAAACCATGCCTAGGTCACTCTCCAACCCCATAAAGGCAGGATAGGCACACGAGTTACCCTCTGGACTCCATAATTCTCCAAGGGTTACTGAGAAAGGATTTTATAAATTATACAACAGCTAAACATTTTTCCAGAAGAAATGCTACAATGCAGGGATCCCATCCCCAGAAAGCCAGGGCATCTGGACAGCAGTGACCCAAGAAGAAATCAGTGTCCACTGGGTTTTCTGGGACTTTCTGGATGATTCATCTTTCTCCTTCTCTGTGAAGGGGAAAATGCTTTAGAAAGGAAACTTCCCTGGCTATAAATTCTCTCAGTTCCTTCTTAGCCAGTCAGGCAAGATTGATGGGTTGAGCTGGTTGACACAGAAGCAATTGGGAATATCATTATTTGCCTTGTATGTATCTACATTTATGTTAATGGCTTTGTTCTTGATCAGAGCAGCTACTAAACTAGTGGAAATGTTTATTGCACTCAAAGTTTCCCTGTGATAAATTATGTGGGAGTCACAGAATAGCCAGTGCACATAATGTGGATCAAACATTTCCTTTTTTTTTTTTCCCTTCTGATCCCACCAGAACAGGCCTCCAGCATACTTGGGACCAAAGCAGCTCAATTTTTCATATTCTGCATTGTCATATGGTTGATTTAAGGCATCTTGTGGTCATACATTGCAGAAAAAGAACATGCATACAAATTCTCTGGCATTATCACTCTCTCTCTCTCTCTCTCTCTCTCTATATATATATATATATATATATATATATATAATATATATTTTGATATTTTGGATGGGCAATTTCATAAAAAATCATGAGGCTGGGAAGAAACTTTTGTGTGTATTTTTTTTTCTAATCTCACACTGCACAAAAGCATTTGGGTAAGGAAGAAAAAGGATAGAAAGTAAGTTTTTTTTAGGTCTCATACAGATCAGGCTGTGTGCTCAGATGCTACCCTTGCATCATCATCTTATTTAATCTCCAAGAAATGCTACACCTGCCCCTTTGTGTTAAAGATAAGAGTAAATTGAGGCTTGGAAGATTTAGATCATGGCTGGAAAATTACCTCCAATGGCTTAAATTGAATCTGCCTTTTGTTTGTATAAATATACTTTTCCTGGAACACAACCATGCTCATTCATTCATTTACATACCATTTATGGCTACTTTCAAACCACAGTGGGTGGCAGAGTTGAGAGTGTGCAACCAAGACCATAAAGCCCACAAAGTGACATACTGACTATCCATTCCTTTACAAGAGAAGCTCGTTAATCTCTGGTTTAGATAAATTGCTCTAACTATGCATAGTAAAGACATGGTTCTGTTTGATGCCCAATTTTCTTGTCTTTCTTCCATGCTGCTGTTAAACCATGTCACCATACCCATCACATGGAGGAAAATCACTTCAAGTGACTCCTTAGTGTGTTGTACTCCCAAAAGGTACCCAGCCACATTCCCACATGTCAGTGAGGCTACCTGCAGTGAATGACAGGCAGCAGTCAGGATATTTATGCCCAGAAAGATAGGGAGAAATAGAGATTCGTTTTCTTCATTATCCTTAACCACAGAGTTGGTTTTCTTCTCTGTTTTCTGTAAGGAAGCCAGAGCAGACATTAGTTTATTGTCATTAAATAAGACTACAAAGAGCTTTAGTAACTTCCCTTATTAGGGAAGATTCCTAGAAGAGGTAGAATTTGATATGTCTTCATGTTACAGGTCATAAATATACATGGCTCAAAAGGCTTCTGAATGAGATGAGAAAATAAAAAAATAATAAAAAATAATAGAAAAAATAAAAAAATCATAAGCCATTCCAAGAGATGACACTAAGGAACCAGCGAAATAACTGACTGGGATAGTAGACTGTTGCCCATGTGGGCAACCCAGATTCAAGTCCAACAGTCAAAGCACTGGAGGAAGTTTTGGAGCTGTAGTCTCTTTCACTCTTTCTCTCTGTCTTTTTGTCATTCTGTTCCTATCCCATCTGTTCCTGTTGTTCATCCCAAAGCGGTGAAGTCCTTGTGGTGGCAAAAGAAGAAGAAGGAGTAGAATAAGGAGAAGGAGAAGGAGGAAGAGAGGAGGAGGGGGAGGAGGAGGAGGAGGGAAAGGAGGAAGAGGAGGGGAAGGAGGAAGAGGAGAAGGAGGAGGAGGAAGAAGAGGAGAAGGAGAAGAAAGATAACACTAAGGTGGGCAGGCAAATGTGATGATGTTAGGAGTAGTCATAGTTACATATGCAGATGGCACATGACCTGGGGTTTACATGGAGTCCTTCCAATCTGTATAGACGTTGCATAGGTAGCTACTTTGACAAGATAAGGAAAAAAGACCTTAAACTGTGAAGGTTCTCACCACTATTTTAATAGTTAGCAAGTAGTAGAAGGCAGAGTTTAAATTAAGGTATGTATGCAAAGCTCATTCTTTCTCATGTGCCTCTTCTTTGATAAAACCAGCAGACAAAGAAGTAATTTCTGGAAATGGTCCCAAAGGCTGTGTTCAAGTTTTCTCAGCATTATTTTTTGTTTTGTTTTGTTTTTACAGGTAAAGTAAACTTGAGTGAAAAGAAGTCAATCAAAGGCAGATATCCCTAGTCTTGGCATGAGCTAGAAATTTGAAAAGGAGAGGAGAGGAGGAAGTTTTCCCCCCTATTCAGTTCCCCCTCATTCCTCCCTTCTTGTGCCCTGTACTTGCTATATGCTCCTCCTTTCCTCTCCTTTTCAAAAACTCTTCAATGAAGACACTCCCACCCCAGACTAGGAGGGCAGGGGAAGTAAGTCAAAGTGAGGAAATGGAACAGAAGCAAATGATGTTTTTATTGTTGTTGTTGTTTGTTTGTTTTTACCAGAGCACTGCTCAGGTCTGGTTTATGGTGACATGAGGGACTGAACAGGAACTTTGGATCTTCAGACATGAGAGTCTCTACAGGACTCTACAGAAGATATGCTATCTTCCCCACCCAAAACAGTGTTTTGTTTTGTTTTGTTTTGTTTTTAAGATAGAGACAGGGAGGCAGAGAGAGACTAGAGAGAGATTGAAAGAGACTAGAGCTTCCTTTAGTGTAGTGGCAGCTGGGCTCAAACCTGGGTCATGCACAAGAAAAGCAGCACATTATCCAAGTGCAAACTCTTCAGCTAGCCTGTGGTAGAAGCAAATGAAAAGGTGAACAAGACATGTCCAATCAAGGGGAATAAGTCTACAAGACACACGAGCTTCTGGGAATATGACTTGTGAGGTGAACTTTACAGTTCAGGAATATGAGGAATCACAGAATTGCAGAACATCAGGTTCAGGAAGAAGTCATGGGTGCTCTGGTCTGATCTTCTCTGATTCTGATACCCCATTCACAACACCCACCATAGGGGATGCTCAGACTCTGCCCAGTCATGCCTATGGACAGAAAATCTGGTGCCTACATGAAAAAATCATGAAAAACATGATTTTTCCAGCTTTATGCCAATCAGCCCAATTTTCCACTAGCTCCAAGGAAATGATCAAGATAAACCCACTCACATCACATAAAAGTTCTTAATCTACGCAAAGACAGTTTGCTGATACTCTTATAACTTGTCCTCTCCCCTTTGAACACAGAAATGAATGCTTTCTGTATAAGATCAGCTTAACAGAAGTGTCCCATTATTTTCCTAAGCTATCGACACTGTTGCCTTCACTGGATAGGAGAGAGACTCAGGCTCAGAGAACACAAGTTCCTGTGGTAACATCACCAAGGGGTGTGAGGGACAGATTTCAATCTAACAAAGGGCTTTGTGAATTCCATGCAGTTCCTGATACTAAGATTTTAGTATCTGTCAGAATACTAGCAGCTTTACTCTAATCTTGGGATAAAAGAAAAAAGAATAAGTAGGCATGTTGTTTGTTTCATTATCTTGACACAGAGCAGGAAAAGCACATTGGGAGTAGGGTAGACTCTGAGCTATATAAAAAAGACATTTGACCAGTTAAAGAATGTCTTCTTACATAATATCGTCTTAGGTTGTCTCTGATGTTTAAAACAAAAATCAGTGGTGCATGTCCAGATAAAAATTCACCAGTTCTTCAGAAAAAGTCAATAAAAGCACATTTCTTTACATTTATCAAATAGTAGGGATATATATATGTTGTGAATAGATAAACAATTTTTCTTTGTCATTTGAATATCAATCACATTTTTTAATGTATTCTCGTGATAATCTCCTCTCTTAAAAAGTGTCAGAAGAGGCAGTTTCATGGACTATAACTTTATAGACAGTGAGGTTAATCACGGTGGATCTATTTTCAAAATGGCTATGCATTTTCAAACCTCCAAGGTCAAAAGACAGAAATCAACTATAAAATCTTGGTTTTAAATGTTATCATAAAGGCTAGTGCCAGTTACAATTTCCAGCTCTTATTCCTTCAACTCTATGCCCAACAACATTTTGAATTAGGAACTGGCCTTCTGTGAGTGTCTTAATGAAACTGTAACTCCTGTGAATTCTTCTTATGGAACAACTTGCCTTACTGATGAAACCATCCACAGCTGCATGAGCTGAAAGTTTGACTTCCAAAGGCTCAGGGCATCCACTGTATGACATAAACTTTTTAAAAAAAATTTTTTAAAGACAAGAGGATTAGACACTTCAAAAATAACAGATTCTACTTTGCATGAAAATATAATATGCTTCCGCCTTAATGATGTAAAAGAATAGCTTGTTATCACGGTGCATCTGAAGAAAAAAAACAAATTATATATGCAAATGTTTTGGCTAATTAATTCAATTCTGAAGATAAAATTGGGACAGTACAGAATTTCAAACAGATTCCTAATAAGAGCTAGAATCTAACAATTTTTCCACTAAGGTATCAGGACACCTGTTTTCAGGAGATGCAGCTTCTGACTGACCCTTATGCAGGTATCTGATCAGTTCCGGGTTTGTAAAATGCTCTAATGCACCTATTGCTTATTTGCCCCATCACTCCACAATGCAAAGATTTAAGATTAAACAAGTCAAAATTTAGAGGAAATAGGTGGTAATTCTAGTTATCCCACACAAAGTAAAATACCACCCAAAATACTAGAGGTCACCTAGAGCACCCAGATAACTTTCATCTTTTACAAAGCTAGCACTATAAAACTTTTTCAGTTATGGGGTTAATCAAGTCTTTGAATCTTAACACCTAATTCCAATTTAAATTAGTGGAGAGAACATGGGTTTGGAATCACATAGTTCTGAATTTGAATAATGAACCTGTCAACTACTTGCTATGTGAGAGAAGACATACTTAAAAACCCTAATCCACACTCAATTTTATTTTCATCTGTGAAGTGGTATAAAAGCATCTAACATCAAGGTTTTGTTTGTTTGTTTGCTTTGTTTCATTTCGTCTTTTAAATGAGAATTAGAACCAAAATGTGCTTGTGTTAGGAAAAATCTAGTCATCTTTTAAACCTGTATTTGTTCCCAATTAAAAATATATATATTGGGGCTGTCTGGTGGCACACCAGGTTAAGTGAGATAAAAATCCCTTGAAAAGGGATCACCAAATACTTGAAGAAGGGTTTGGACCAAAACAAGGCCTAGATGGAAGAGAGAATTTATCTTATCCAACATTCAAGAATCAAGAAAGGTTTGAAAGTACACAGTTGAGAAACAATCTCAGAGCACTTGGGATTACAGTAAATGCTCAGAAAATATGTATTTCTTTCCCAAGGATAGTTCTCGTTCTGTGCCATAATACCCCAATTTTCTTTCTTTCCATTTATTTATTTATTTATTCATTTATTTATTTACTTATTTATTTATTTATTTTTAATGACAAGAAGGAAGATACATACAGAGCACTGCTCAGCTCTGGTTTATGGTGGTGCTGGGGATTGAACCTGGGACTTTCTAGCTTAAGTCTTTTTCATAATCATTATGCTGTCAACCTAGCCCTAGTACCCTAGTTTTCTAGAAAAAAAAAAATCAAGAAATTCCTTTATCTTCTTCCCTTCTTCTTTGCCACCAGCATTATTGCTGAGGCTTGGGGCCTACAGAGGAAACTTCAGCACTCCAAGCAGCCTTCTTTTTTTCTTTTTTAATTTTTATATTTTTCTATAGAGGTGAGAGGTAAAGCTAGAGAAACAAGTACATTACTGCTCCATTACTCATGAAATGCCCCCACCACTGGTGAGGATGGTGTGGGGGCAGGGAGGTGACAAGGCTTTCACCCAGGCCCTCAAGAATGGTAACATATGTACTTTTCCAGGTGCATCACTGCCTAGTCCCCAAAGTTTTCTATCTTCTTCTAGAAGCACCAAATATCCCTCCTGCCCAGTCACAAAAAGAAAGAGAAAACTTTTTTTTTTTTTTTTTACTTTGCACCTTGTGAGAGGCTCCCCAGACTACTAACAGAAAATCATCATAAAGGAAGAATGTATGTACAGTGGCCTGTGAGAAGTTCCTGCAGTAGTTGGAGTGCTGGACTTGTGGGCATGAAGTCGCAAATTCAATCCCCAGCATTGCATGTGCCAGAGAGCTACTCTGGTTTTCTCCTTCCTCTCTCGAATAACTGAATAAAAAAACTAAAAAAAAAAAAGAATTCATGTACAAAAAAAAAAAACAGAAGAGAAAGAAAAGGAAAGAAAAAAGGAAAAAAAAAAAAAGCTAAGTCACATACTCTATGTCACTGTACCCTTCCTTATTGTCATAAATAAATAAATAAATAAACATTGCAGGTCTGTGACAGGACTTCCCAGGACTCTGAAAGCTGCACATGTATAAGAAACTGAAGTCAGCATGAGAGGAAAATCATGTTTTCCATGATTTATGGGTTCTAACAAAAGGAGATATTCTGGTATCTTGGCCTAGAGTTACCACTTAGAATGGCCCTGACAATGGGGAGAGGGTTGGGAGACCAGACAGCCATGTCCAGACCACAAAAGTTGGAGCTTACCCTAGAGACAGAGGATATAAGAACCACCAGAGCTAATGACCAAGAAAAGAGCTCAGAGCACAGTGAAGAGACACCAGAACTAAGCAATGCCTTAGGTCAAGGAAGAACTAATGGTCCATGAAAAAAGAGTGTGGAAAAAGGGCACTGTGCCCTGAAAGTAATTGACAGGGTGCCAGGCTAGAATAGTGGGATTCTCAACATTTTCAAAATTTTTAAGGATTTAGACCAGGAAGGTGGAGTAAAGAGAAGACACTCTGTACTAAAGGAAGGAGTGATAGAGAACTTTTTTGTTGTTTTCCTGCCCAGAGACAATTGTATATTGATAACATAATTTGTGAGCCGTTCAAAATTATCAGACTACAAATTAGCACTTAGCGTGTTACTATGAAAAAGCTCCAGTTCTCTTGGCAAGGTCAGAGCAAACAGAACAAATGTCCTGGGCATTCCCTGGAACTGAAATAAGAGTAAGATATGACATTTGCAAATTATGAAGGGAATATAAGCATAGCCAACCCATTACTGCTAAGCTGACCCAGCATAAGGACCCATGGAATATGGAATGGCCGTGCCATATTACCTTTATTTATTGGAGATAGACAGTCAGAAATCGAGAGGGAGATAGAGAGGGAGAGCGAAAGAGAGATACCTGCAGCCCTGCTTCACCACTTGCAAAGCTTTCCCCCTTACAGGTGGGGACCAGGGGCTTGAACCTGGGTCCTTCCTTACGCATTGTAACATGTACATTCAACAAGGTGTGCCACCACCTGGACCCTCACTTTCACTGTTTATTGGTATGAATAAACTAAAAATTCCTGCAAGCCCTAAGTGAAGGAACTCAACCTGTGTATAGACCCTGCCCCATATTTTCTCTTCTCTAAGATATACCACTAAAATCTCTTCCTTTCATTGTCCCTGTGATTTCTCTACTGGCATTGAGTATTCTGAGCATCAGAAAAACCCACTACTAAATAATGAGAGGACGCAACTTTAAAAATAAGTTTCTGGGGCCAAGAGGTGGCGCACCTGGTTGAGCGCACATGTTACAGTGTTCAAAGCCCTAGTCCCCACCTGCAGGGGGAAAGCTTCACAAGTGGTGAAGCAGTGCTGCAGATGTCTCTCTGTTTCTCTCCCTCTCTATCACCCCCTTTCCTCTCGATTTCTGACTGTCTCTATCCAACAAATAAATTAAATAAAAGAAAAAAATAAAAAATATATTAAAAAATAATCATAAGTTTCTGTGAAAATTAGGGAAGCCAGCCTGGTTCTCTGGTAAAGCAACAGGAATTGTGGAGTTAACTCTGTCTCTGTAGCTTGATCCTTGTTTCACTTCTCTGAAGTTCAAGTCTGAAATAAGCCCATCTAGAAAACAAAACCACTTAAAGATAATTTGTGTCTTCTTGGCCAGAAGTTATAGCCTTCAGTTCTCTCCAGTTTTGTATTGATGGTACATTTTCTACCTTTGGGTAAAGACCCAAATGACATCAGGAGCATCTAAAGTTCAAAAAAAGGACATATATAGAATTTGTCCAGATTCTCAGGTAAGAGAGAATAAAAAACATTCTATTTTTATTTGCTCATAACACTTTGACACCAAGCATGTGTAGGTTTTTCTCTACACTAGCCAAGTCCCTAGACAGAAACTGAACATCTTAGAATTCAATTCTGACACTAACCTACCCAGAATTCATGACAACTCCAAAAGCTAAGGAATTAATCCTATAAGACTCACCCTCACCATATCAGAGAGCAGTAACAAATAATAGGTCCTGAGGTTATCACATTTCTTTTTAAAAAAATTTTTTTATATTTATTTATTTTCCCTTTTGTTGCCCTTTTTTTTTCTTATTGTTGTTATTGATGTTGCCATTGTTAGGACAGAGAGAAATGGAGGAGGGGAAGACAGAGAGGGGGAGAGAAAGATAGACACCGGCAGACTTGCTTCACTGCCTATGAAGCAACCCTCCTGCAGGTGGGGAGGCGGGGGCTCAAACCAGGATCCTTGAGCTGGTCCTTGCACTTCGCACCTGCTGCACTACCACCTGACTCCCAGGTTATCATATTTCCATTGACTTAGTCACTAACTAGAGGTAACCACATCTCCTTCCTCAGTTCAATAATCTCATAGCTCATGTAACTCCAGGAAATAATTTATGCCTAGCAGTTTATTATAAAGAATATGATAAAGGATATATAAATAAATAATCTGATGAAGAAATTTAGAGGGCATGGTTTGGAAGGGTCTCTGGAGCAACAATTTCTATTCCTATGATGTGGGGGGGACAGATTCACAGAGATGAGTTCACCCAACACAGAAATTCTCTAAATCCTGTACTCCGGAGATATTTAAGGAGGGTTCATCAAGTAGTCAGGATCTATTATCGACTCTGGCATTATGCTATTCCACTGCAGAATACTGTGCCCCAGTATGGTTCCGTAGCCCCCATGTCCACTTGGTCGATTCCAAATTATATTCCTCCATGAGGATAATTTCTGGAACCATCCGTTCCACCCCGGTTCCATGGCTGCCAGTTCTTAGCAACATCGCCCCGCCAGATATTCGTCGGGATGCAGCATCATCTAAGTTCATTTCCCACGTCTACCTAACCTGCCAATATATGCGGATATCTTCACACACCCTGTCCAACGCTTGACGTCTCGTCACCCAATCTGGTCCCCTATGCCTGCACTGAACTTCTCTGTTCCAGACTCTTGGAAACAGAGTTGGCAGTCAGCTGAGGTAAAGAACAAACACCTCATCACAGACCCCTGCAAGCGTCAACCCGGCTTTGACCTAGCACGTTATGATTGGGCCCTCCTCAATCGCTATCGAACAGGCCATGGCCGGTGCGCCGCTATGTTCCATCGCTGGGGAGCCAGAGACGACCCGAACTGCCCCTGCGGCTCCAGACAGACTATGACCCACATAGTCAACGACTGCCACCTCTCCAGATTCAAAGGAGGTCTCGAAACTTTACATCAGGCTCAACCTGACGCTGTTGACTGGCTACGAAAGAAGGGCAAACGCTAGAAGAAGAAGAATTGACTCAGCTTCCTGTCCCCTCCTTCCTCTGGAGAATAAATAGGGAATCAAACTAAACATTTCAAACATGGCTTCATCTTTCCAGTGACCAGTCCATACCCTGAAGCTTTCCAGGAGCCAAATAAAAGTCACCCTATCAGAACAAAGCATAATGCTATCACCTAGGGTGTGTCAGGATGTGTAAGAACTCTCTTGGGAACTGGGATCAAATTTAAACATTAGAGCACAGCTGCTCCTAGCAACTCTATCATTCAGGAAATTACATGGGCTTTGGGATTTTAGTGTCAGAAACTAGGAGGCAGAGAAAAAAAAAAACAATTATTGCTCCTATGTTACAAAATGTTGATTGTCGGGTGGTGGCGCAGCGGGTTAAGCGCACGTGGCGCAAATCGCAAGGACCTGCGTAAGGATCCCAGTTCGAGCCCCTGCTCCCCACCTGCAGGGGAATTGCTTCACAAGCGGGGAATCTCTTCACAAGAGGTGAAGCAGGTCTGCAGGTGTCTGTCTTTCTCTCCCCCTCTCTGTCTTCCCCTCCTCTCTCCATTTCTCCCTGTCCTATCCAACAACAAAGACATTAATAACCACAACAATGTTAAACAACAAGGGCAACAAAAGGGAAAATAAATAAATAAGTAAATATTTAAAAAAATGTTTATTGTAGTATGCCCCTATAAGGTACTGTTACTGGGAAAGAACTCTGAGAAAATTATTTAGTCCTCAAATTCTTCCAGTTTATTTTTCATGACAATCTTCACTGTAATCGTAACAAAAAGTATATGTATTGAATGTTATATTTTATGCCAGGTACAGCTAAGCACATTTGATAAATCATCAAATAAAAAAAATTTGAGACAAATCCTATTGCTCATTCTTATTTTAAGGATGACAAGGCAATGGAGTGGTTGTATGGAGGTAGAGGGTAAGGTAACTTGCCCACAGGCCATGCAGCTATAAAGTGGGATAGCCAGTATTTTAGAACTCAAGCTCCAAAACCCAAGCTGTAAGTCTTTATCTATTGCATTCAAGAGTTCAGGGAGGTGAATGATTGTGGGAGAAATTTCCAGGGGAGGAGCTGGGGTGGTTTCTGTAAGTATTGGTCACAATGATCTCTGTAATGCTGACATGTATTCATCATAATGCTATAGAGGACATCACAAGTTAAGAGCATGGAGTGTCTGTGAGACAGTCCTGTTCATATTTCTGACTCTAGCTTCCAAGGAGAAGTTAGGGGAGAGGAAGTTGCAGAACACCAGAACCCAGCCCATAAAATCAAGCCCCTCAGAGAAGAGTCAAAGCCTGGACTATTCAAGTACAGGTCCAGCCCATCTACCCATTTATCTGCTAATTGGGTTAATATGCACATTCCAGCATCTCCACCCCTGAGGCATTGTGGAGGGGAGGGGAGGAAAATGCATGTCATCCTTACTTTTTTAAAAAATCCTTTTTTCATCTTCTTATCAGACATTCTTTGGTAATTTTCTGATTTCAAAGGAAATATTTGGAAGGCTATCTGAGGACTGTATGTGCTCATGTTTTACACAAAATGCTTTCACCATGAGAACCTGCCCAGTCCTATCTAATAAAAATATCCTCCCTGAGGTGGTACCAGGAGGGTTCATTAAAAAAGCAGGTGATAAGCAAAGTTGATTTGGCACCAAGGAGGCAAAAAAGCCAAATCTATCAGGCCTGTGAAATCAAGGAGTACAATTGGATCTAGGCTTTATTTTTAAGTTGTCTTAGAACCATGTTCTAACTCTTGCCTCATCATATAATGAGAAAAATACTATACCAGACTTTATTGAACTGCCAACCTTTGAGAAGAACTGGATGTCTTTTCTATTATCAAGTCTGAAGCAGAAGAACCTGAGGATATGGGGGTCTTTCCAGCCCAGGAGTGAAAGCTTCAGTGAACTCTCCCAAGGGTTTCTGCCCAGACTTCATCTAACTTAACACAATTGCTCAGTCAATAAAAAAGTTGAGTGTCGGCTGAGAGAAAAAGAAAAAGAAAAAAGAAAAAAGGACACTGGAAAGTATTAATAGGTGTAGGTGTGGCTTAGAAAGTGAAGACAGAACCATAGAAAAAAATGAACAAAAAATGTAGATAGATACAGATAGTTATAAAATTAATTCATTGTGGTCCAGGAGGTGGCGCAGTGGCTAAGGCACTAGACTCTCAAGCATGAGGTCCTGAGTTCAATCCCTGGCAGCACATGTACCAGAGTGATGTCTGGTTCTTTCTCTCTCTCCCCTATCTTTCTCATAAATAAATAAATAAAATCTTTAAAAAAAAATTAATTCATGTCTCTGACCTTGGGAAAACTACTGCAGTTTCCAATGGAGGCAATGGGGACACAGAACTCTGGGAAGTGTGGAATGGTACTTCTATTATCTTATAATTTTGTAAGTCAGTATTAAATCACTAATAAAAAAAAAGAGAGAAGAAAAAAGTGAGTGCCAGGCACAAACACACAGTGCCCTAATATGCTTGTTACTATACTTTTTTCTTTTCTTTTCTTTTTCACCACAGCACTGATCAGCTCTAGCTTTTAATGGTGGTGTGAGATTGAACCTGGGACTTAAGAGCCTCAGGCATGAGAATCTCTTTGCATAACCATTATGCTATCTACCCCACCCATATGTTATTATACTTTTAACCTCTTGTTGCATTTAACTGTTGGAGGTCATTGTAGGGAAAACCTGATGCTGTTAACTGGCTACGGAAGAAGGGTAAACGCTAGAAGAAGAAGAAGTAGGGAAAACACCACCCCAACCGCCCCCCCTGCACCCTGCAGGTTTCTGGAAGAATGGGCCTGAGGCAGGGACCAGAAAAAACAGTATATCTGCATATCCTACACCTATACTTCCTCCCCATGGGACTGCAAAGGCCATAAAATGATGGAGGGAGATGTGAGTACCTGAAGATAAAGGCTGAAACACATCCCCTGAGGGTCCCAACCTTCCCCAGAAGGAAATACAAAACTTGGAAGACCAAGCAGCTCTAGGCCTTCAACTTTCTCTCTGGGGTGTGGGGGAGGTGTCTACAGACCTACATGGCTAATGATTTCTTCTTTAATGTCCCTATTTTTCTCCCAGTAAATCGTTGAAACATGACTCTCTCTTGTGACTCTTCCACGTAGGAATCAGTCTAGAACCCCACAGGAGAGAACTGGGGCAAGGTCCCAGTTTGCTACTCCCTCCCTCTCAACATAACCATAGGTAAGGTTGCTAGGGGCAGGATACCCTGAATTAAACTGGGATCTCAGTGGAAAGGAATTTATCGTTAAAGGGGGTAAAAAAGAGCACAAGAGGCAAAAAGAAAATTTCATTGATGCAAGGGATTGAAAGGAAGAAGAAATAATTTCTGGTTTTACTTGGTGTTCTTCCTCCCTCTCTCTATTTATTAAGTCTCGCCTATAAGTAAGTTGATTTGGTATTTGTCCTCTTTTTGGTTTATCTCACTTAACATGATGTGTTTGAGTTCCATGCATCAACGACTGCATGGTAAACCATTACTCACACCTCCTGCAATGAAAATGATTTTTAGGGGGCCGGGCAGTGGCTCAGTGGGTTAAGCGCACATGGCCTGAAGCACAAGGACTGGCATAATGATCCTGGTTCAAGCCCCTGTTCCCCAGTTCATGATTCCACACCTACAGGGGTCTCTTCACAGGCAGTGAAGCAGGTTGGCATGCATCAGTCTTTATCTCCCCCTGTCTGTCTTCCCCTCCTCTCTTGACTTCTCTCTGTCTTATCCAACAATAACAATAATAACAACAACAAAGGTAACAAAATGGGAAAAATGGCCTCCAGGAGCAGTGCATTCCAATTACAGGCATCAAGCTCCATTGATAACCCTAGAGGCAAAGAAAAAAATTAAAAAATATAAATTATTCTCCATTAGGAAGAGCATGGACTCCTTCCTGGAATAAATTATATCTAAACCTGTAGACTGGGATGTTTTTGTTGGTGAAACCAGGGCCTGTAAAGGAGGATAACTAGCCTTAAGTGGGTATAGGGCCCAAGCTCTATGGGTGGGGCTGGGGCGATTAAGAAATAACTCGGGAGTCGGGCTGCAGCGCAGCGGGTTAAGCGCAGGTGGCGCAAAGCACAAGGACCAGCATAAGGATCCCGGTTCGAACCCCGGCTCCCCACCTGCAGGGGAGTCGCTTCACAGGCGGTGAAGCAGGTCTGCAGGTGTCTTATCTTTCTCTCCTCCTCTCTGTCTTCCCCTCCTCTCTCCATTCCTCTCTGTCCTATCCAACAACGACAACAACAATAATAACTACAACAATAAAACAACAAGGGCAACAAAAGGGAATAAATAAATAAAATAAATATTAAAAAAAAAAAGAAAGAACTCTAGGGTCTGGCTGCCCAGAGATCAGAATGTGCAGAAGGCATGAGTGACACAGATGGTCAGCCACAGTGATTGAGTTCAGATATTAGGATGTACGTTTACTCATTGACCCAATGCTTAGGCAAAGGCCCTTTCAATCCTGCACATTCCTATTTTCAACTTCCTCCTTTGTGCCAGCAGAAACCTTAAGGGTTTCTGTAAAGGTGAAAGAGAAAGGCAGGGCAGGGTACTAAAAGGTGTGAGATAAAAGCCTGTGAGGCAAAAGCATCCTTAGTCCCTCTCACTGCATCCCTGGAGTTTCAGTACATTATGTTCCCCCAGCCCCACCCCACTGCCTTTCTCCCTTCTCCTCTGTGCTTCCAGGGACTCAGTTCAAATATCTTTTTCATGCTGCCCTCTTCCTGGCCCCCTGGCTCTGAGCTCCTAGATTCTCTCTCCTCTCCTCTTCTCTCTCTTCTCTTCTCTTCTCTTCTCTTCTCTTCTCTTCTCTTCTCTTCTCTTCTCTTCTCTCCCCTCCCTTCCCCTCCCCTCCCCTCCCCTTCCCTTCCCTCCCCCTCCCCTCCTCTCCTCTCTTCTCCTCTCCTGCTTTCCCTGTACACCATCCTCATCCGTCTACCCAGGTTCATTACATGGCACTGAGTTTATCTGTGTAAATAACATCAGTTACTGTTCTGATGGACTAGACTTTACCAGGAACAGGGACCTCACCATATAGTGAAGAACAGATCCCAAAGGCAGACTGACTTCCTGGGTGTATTATCTGTCTTGCCACTATGCTGGGTGAACCTGAGTAAGTTATCAATCTCTCTGTGCCTTCATTGTACCTACCTAAAGCACAAAAACACACCACTACCCATTTCATGGGCCTTGTTCAGACTGGAGTAAATCACAGGAGAAAACAGAGGCCCCAGAAGTGGTGGTAGAGTCCTGGAGTGTTGCTCTGAAGCATACTTGGTGCTTGGCACACAGAGGAGCTGCTTCCTACAGGAATGCTTGTTTGATTATGTTCACTTTTAAACTCAGAATTCCCAAAGTCCAGTGACTGCACTGAGTACAGGAAGCAACTTCCCAAGGTGCCTCCCAGTCATAACTGCCACTCACCTGCTACAGGGAGAGGACAGAGCAGGTCCCTTGGGAAGGTCAAGTTCAACATTCCCAGGACAAAGGGAGCTTCCCTCCTGTGTGGTCACCCAATGCACAAACCATTCAGAGCTGTAGAAATACCATCTTTAAAACATCTTGCTTTTTTTGGTTTGTTTGTTTCCAGTGGATGAAGACAGAAGAAGAAGAAGAAGAAGAAGAAGAAGAAGAAGAAGAAGAAGAAGAAGAAGAAGAAGAAGAAGAAGAAGAAGAAGAAGAAGAAGAAGAAGAAGAAGAAGAAGAAGAAGAAGAAGGAGAAGAAGAAGAAGAAGGAGAAGAAGAAGAAGAAGAAGAAAGAGAGGAGAGAGAGAGAAAGAGAAAGAAGTAAGTAATCTGTTTTGTGCCAGAGCTGTCTGGTCTCTCCAAACATTTAATCCTGAAGCTCTCATTGTCTGGGATCAAAGCATCTTCCCCACATGCTGGATTTGCTCTACTGGAGTGAAGGAACAGGCTGAAAGGAGAACTCCTCCAGGCTTCCTGCCCCTCCCTCCCCCTGAACTTTTGAGAGAACAAAGAGATTTACAAGGCAAGGATCCCAACTACAAGGTGCTAATGATCAGAATCACATGCCTCCAGGTCTGAAGGAGTGCTCCCAGTATTCCAAAGTCAGAAGGCTTCCAGAAGGCAGGCAGGAGAGGTGGCAGGAAACAGGACCCAGGAGCTCTCTGCAAGTGGCTCTGGAATGCAAAGCTCTTCCAGGATTGAAGGGCTTCTCATCCAGGAAGGATGCCCTCTCTTTGGGCTTGCTCAGTGGGTTTTTTAACATTTAGACTATGCCAGCCCCATCCTCTCTTTCCCACAGCATTTGGGAGCTGCTGGTGAGTCTGTGCTAAGAATGCAAAAGGGTTTCAAAGTGAGGGAGCCCACTCTGGAAGGAGACCTATTTAACGTGAATCAGAAGCACCTTCAGGGCTTGTTAAAATATAGATGGCTGAGCCCCAGGCTCAGAGTTTCTACTTCAGTAGGTCTGCAGAGAGCATGAGAATTTGCATTTCTAACTAGGTTCCAGATGCTGCTGGTTCAGGGACCACCCTTCCAGAGAATGCTGCTTTTGCTGTTCAATTCATTTCCTACTTAATGCACCATAAAGCACCTAAGGACTGTGAGGGGATGGAACCTCAGCTCCCAGTGGCTTCACCTCATTGCCCCAGAGGCAACCTGAATATTCACTGTCCAAGATGGGCCTCTGTCTCTCTCATGTGCACCCCATTATGGCTTGTTCCATGTTTCATGCAGAGTGGGAACATATGTGTTCTGCTGGAAATACTTTAATATAAATCAGACATACAATGAATATTATGAGAATCAGAATAACATAGGGCAGGGGGAAGAGGACCTGCAACCTGTGACTTAAGGAATGATTTTCAGCCTCCATGAAGAAAATAAATAATTTTTTGTGTGCCTGATGTTCCAACAGCAGGAACAAGAAGTATGGATGGCAAAACTTGTGCACCCCAAGACCCCCACCTTGCCCCTCCAGCAGCATCACTATTTAACTTGGCCACACCTAGGTTTCTGACATCTATATTCCTGTCCACACTGCTAGGAGAAGAACCTTGCTGAGGAAAGGGTCTCAGTGTATCCTAAGGAACAGAGTTCTAGTAGGATTTCTTAGGGCTTACTGAAGGCTGATCTAGATCTCAGGTGTTACCTCATGTTGGTAGAACAAACTGAATCCCATTTCACACACACACACATACACACACACACACGTAAGGGAGTGTGGTGATTTTTCTCATCAGCACTCTTAAAAAAGGCCTGCTTCCCTCAAGACTGCATTCTGGGGAAACCCTGAGAAGGAATAGCATCAACTTGAGTTTATCTGAAAGTGTTTTCTGTCCATAGGCTAAATGTCCACCTCACTATGAGCACATTAAGACATCAGTTTGGAGTGAAAATAATTACATATATGATCACAGGGGATCAGGCAGTGGTGCACAGGATTAAATGCATATAGTACAAAGCACAAGGACCTACACAAAGATCTAGGTTTGAACCCCTGGCTCCCCACCTGCAGGGAGCAGTTGCTTCACAAGCGATAAAGCAGGTCTGCAGGTGTCTTTCTCTCCCTCTTTCTATCTTCTCCTTTCCTCTCAATTTCTCTCTGTTCTAGCCAATAAAGCAGGGGGGGGGAGACACCAGAAGCAGTGGATTTGTAGTGCAGGTACCAATTCCCATTTTTAACCCTGGAGGCAAAAAAAAAAAAAAAGTTTACACACTTCTGGTAATACTGCTAAAGCATCCATGGGGGCAAGGTCAAATTTGTGACCACAGGTTGCCAGTGGGGCTCACAGCCCTCCTGATCCTGGGTAGTGTCAGGAAATTTTGAGGATGTAGTTGAGCTTGGCAGGGTTTGATATGAGGAGTGTGCCTATCCTGTCAGTCTCTCTCTCTACTGAGAGGTAGAGCAAGGAGGGACAGGAGTAACCCCAAAGGTGTGCCTCATCCTATCAGACTCCCTGCCTCACAAAGCACCCCACATTCCTGATACTATGGCCATTAGATAAAAAGAAAGGGGGAATGTCGGGAAATTGTGAGGAGCCTCACAAAGCATTAAGCCAGCTCCTCCTGCTCCACCCTGCATTCCTGATACTATAGCCTATCTACATAATCATTGTTTTGCCTGAAAGATCCCCACTCATTCCATTCCTTTGATCTATATTCTTTCTACCCTCAAGACCCTCCCTGCCTGCAGGATATTATTAATCCTACTAGTTAAAACCCTTGCAACAGTTGCTAAGGAAGTTCCTATCTTTCCAGCGCTTCTTTACCTTTCTCTGCCCCATTCCTAGCCATTTCCATTTCCAATTTGCCACTTCTGGGTCTGCCTTTTAAAAGCCTTGGCTCTCTGATCAATAAAGATATTGCATTGCCTCACCACCGTGAGTCTGTTCCTGAGTCATCTCCCTCATGTCTCTGAGTGAGTAGGAGCCCAGGCTGGCTCCGGTCAAGTTCTCTCCAACCCAGAGAGTATGCACCCGGGAAGAGTTACCCCCACGCTATCCTGGCAGGGCAGGGACTGGAATGCAGATCAGACAATGGTCATAGATGCTCAGATGATGGAGGACAGGCTGCTGCAACACCCTTTTCCCCCAAATCAGGGAGGTCAGTAGGGGCACGAGCCCTGGTGAATGGCAGCTATACAACAAAATAGTGCCAAGATGCTACCAACTCAGTTCTTCAAATGTCAGTAAAATAAATGACATCTTCAGAAAAAAGATGCAGTGAGTCAAGGTATTTACAGTCACTATAAATGGTCCCTTTCATTGGGGAGTCCAACCAAGTTATACTGTTATTCTCTACTGTAAATAATCATTATAGGTTTTAAAAATTAAATATCTATGATATTATTTATAATTCACAATTCTCAGTGTGCATGCACATCACTAAGGTTATTGCTGGGACTTAGTACCTGCATGGCTCTACCATTCTCAGCAGCCTCCCCTGCCCCCTTTCTTTCTCTCTCTCTCTCTCTCTGTGTGTGTCTCTCTTCTTTTACTAGAGCACTGCTTAGCTCTGGCTTATGGTGATGCTGGGGATTGAATTTGGGACTTCAGAGCCTCAGGCATGAGAGTCTCTTTGCATAACCATTATGCTATAGGTCCTCTGTTCAGCAGTTTGGAACAAAGCCTATTGCCACTGTATGGAAAGCAAAATCTACCATTACCCAAAATATGTATTTGGCAATAGGTGAGTTTCTTGGAAGGAGCCATGGAGACAGGATGAATGTTACCTTTCAGATAACAGCTTTTCCTAGGGATAAGACTGGTCTGTGGAAAGAAAGACTTGCCTTTATTCTTCCCAAGATCTTCCACATTAGGAAGCAATTTAAAATGGTAAATGACTCAGAATTTGGTTCCTGAGTCATCTATCTCCTGCATCGCTGAATGAGTAGCAGCCCAGGCTGGCTCCGGTCGAGTTCTCTGCAACCCAGAGAGTACACTCCTGGGAAGAAGAACCCCCACGCTAGCCCAGCACTTGTGCTTTGCTCCACCTGCGCTTAACCCGCTCGCTATACTACAGCCCGACTCCCATGTTGCCATTTTCTGAGGAAGTGTTATGGTTGCCTAAGACTGAGGAATAATTTAAACACAGTACCACCACAACCACCCACCCCCCAGAAAGAAGTTCAAAGCATGCCTCACTATATCTTCTTCTGGCTTTTTCCTTATGTGTTCTTTCACATCTTTTCACATTTCTCATTACTGAGCACCTGTTATTCTACCCTCATTACTGAAATAGGAACCAGGAAGGTAGGTCCAGTATGCACCTTCTCAAGCCTAAGAGTCCTACACAAAGAAATCTTGCAAGGCCTGCCATTCCAGACAAGGGGATCTGGTGGGTTGGGGCTGGGGCAGATATAAAGTAGTTAAACTGGTCTGGAGGAACTGAGCAGGGTTCAGGCACACTGGTGTCCAATGGAATCATTAAGACTTTCTAATCAGAAAGGAAAGACTGCCGGGCTAGCCTGGGGGTGTTTCTTCCCAAGCACATGCTCTCTGGGTTGGAGAGAACTCTGCTGGAACCAACTTAGGCTGCTGCTTACTCAGCGACATGGGAGAGGAACCAGGAACTCTCGTGGCTGAGTGGGAACGCAATGGAATGCTTTTATTGATCAGAAAAGAATCTGCCTTTATACCTTCTGAGATGGAAGTGGCAAGTAGGAAAAAAGGAAATCACTAGGATTGGGGCGGAGCGGAAAAAAGAGCCCGGAGGTAGCAAAGCTTTCATCTAACCAGTGGGGATTAAACCAATGCCCTGCAGGGCAGGTCTCCAGCTGTTGTGAAGGTTCTAACCAGTGGGGATTAAACCAATGCACTGCAGGCAGGGTGGGTCTCAGACAAAACAATGATTATGTAAATAGACCACAGCGTTAAGCAATGCAGGGGGCCTGGCGTAATAACCAACAAAAGACAGATCTATCTAATAGAAAGAACAGACTGCACATACAAAGACTCACAGGTACTGATGAAAAGTCAAGTCAGAGTGGCTGAGAGTGGCGTACATGGAGAGGATGGGTCTGCTGTTGTGCTACTGTAGGTGAGAGGTGGAGCTGACTGGGATCACAGCCTGACTGGCACCAAAATCACACACCAGGCTACTATAGGGTAATCTCACTTGGACACAGGCTCCAACCTTTCTTCCTTCCCTTCCTCAAACTCTTGAACTCTAAATATGTCACTGCAATACTCCCATGTTAATGAGGAAAAGGCAAGGCATCTAATTCATATGCAAATGCTATGATACAGACACTATATGAAATGAATTCAGATGGAATATGCCAACATCTTTTTTTTTCTTATCCTTCTAGAGAGTTACGATATTGCTACATAAGTTAATGAGAGGAATGGGGAGAGCAAATGCTGCTCCTGAAACCTGTCAACAGTATAACTATTTAGGTGGGTATTAAAGCCAGACACTGTCATATAATTTGAGGGTATGGTTGAAGACATCTTAAGAATATTTTGTTGCTGACAATTGAATCATAATTTTAATAGACATCTCCAAAAAGAGAAGTGGTGGTAGCAGCCATGTAACATTTATTTAGGAGCTGGTGAGGATCTTTGATTCAAAAAGCTGGCTGAAATGACGGTACCCAGCTCTTAGAATGTCAGAGCTGCCAAAGGGTTTGAATTTTTTATAACAGTAAGTGCCCAAGAAATAGCAATCTGATGCCCAGCATTATGCAAAGTGCTTTCCATACATTTTTCTACTCAGTCTTCACCGCAGCTTACTCAGATAACAACTTTTATTATCCTCATGTTAGGGATGGGTAAACTAAGGCACAGGCAGGAGCAGAAACTCTATTCTTTTTATGTGGGGCTCAATGAATGCAGTAATCTACAACTACCAGTGTCCTTTTTTCTTTCTTTACTCTAGATAGAGGGGGAGAAACACAGTCATAGAGAGGTAGAGAGAGACAGAGAGGAGAGACACCATAGCACTATTTAAAAGCTGGTGAAGACCCTCTACCTACAGGCCCCCTCCCACTTCCCTGCCTCAGATATTCTCATGTGGTGGCCCTGGGCTTGAATCCAGGACACAGCCCTCTGACTACCCTCACACCCCTTCCCCTACCCCCCACATTCCCCTCAGCCCAGCCGGAGCCACCATTTAACTCTTAAAAGCAAGGAATTATCTTAAGAGAGCAGTAATCTAGTCTTTGTTTTTTAAGTTTTTTATCAGAGCACTGCTCAGCTCTGGCTTATGGTGGTTCAGGTTACTGAACCTGGGACTCTGGAGCCTCAGGTGTGAGAGTTTCTTTGCATAATCATTATGCTATCTACCCCCACCCAAGTCAAGTCTCTTATATACACTGTGAAATAAGGTTATTTCTCCTAACCTCCAGTTAATGGGAACTAGTCCTTAAACCTTTCAAAGAGGTGGCTTAATTTTGTGCAAGGGGTAAAAATTTTAGAGAAACTAAAAGTCATATAGCATGTTGGTTTCAATGCTTCTTAGATTTGTTGTCCTGGGCATACACATATAAACTTAATCAGCTTGATTTGATCATATGTACAACTGGAAGACTCTGCTACATCAAAGGGTTGTTACTGGGAGATTGAGGTCCTAGATTAAAGTTCATACCAAACAAAACAAAACAAACAAACAAACAAACAAAAAACCCCTCCCTTCCTCTGCAGTTGCCCTCAAGTTCCATTTAGTAGTCATTCTGAGGTCCTGAGGAGATAAGGTAGGTGGCTTATATTGCTAAAAGCCCCGCAATTATCACAAAAAATTGATGTCACTGGATTGTCAAAGAGATGGTCTATTTTTTTAAATTATCTCTATTTATTGGATATAGACATCTAGAGGTCAAGAGGGAAGGGAGACAGAGAGGGGGAGGGAGTGAGTGAGGGAGAGAGAGAGAGAGACCTGCAGCACTGCTTTAACACTTGCAAAGCTTTCCCCCTATAAATGGGGACCAGAGGCTTGAACCCATGTCCTTGTGCATTGTATTATGTGCACTTAACCAGATGTAACACTACCCAGCCCCTCAAAGAGACAATCTAAATACTCACAATAGAATGTACAAGTACATTGGGGTCTGTTCACTTAATGGAATACCATACAGCAATGAGAAAAGACCATCTATAACTACACATAACATTAAGGGTTCTCACATGTCAAGTGAGACAAGAGATATGCAGATAATTCAACTTAGATAAAGAACAAGGGCAGGTAAAAATAACCAGGGGGAACAGTGTGTAGGGGAAAAGGGGTGATGGTAACTCAGAAGGAGTAATGATGGAGACAGCTTTTAAGGTCTTGGTAACTATCTGCTTGTTAATGAAGTTGTTAATGATATTGACTTGCTGACTTTGGAAAAACACAATAGGCTATATAACTAACACACATGTGTATGTATATACTTTTTCATATATCTGTGTGCATGTACATACATATATACATACATATACGGAGAGAGAAGAGAGGAGAGAGAGAGACATCAGAACACCAGTCAGAACTTCCAGAGCTTGAACTCAGGTCAGATGCAAGGAAAGGCACATGCCCTACTGTGTAAGCTATCTTGCAGCCCCGTATATACACATTTCTCCCCCTTTTGGATGGATATAAAGAAAGAAGGAGAAAAAAGAAAGAAAAGAGGAGTGGGGAATGAAAGGAAAGGAAAGAAGAAAGGAAGGAAAAAGGACAAATGGCCACCGGAATCATAAATTCATCATGCAGGCAATGAATCCCAGCAATAATCCTGGTGGCAATAAAATAAATGCATAAATAAAACTAAAAATGGTTTCCTAGTTTATGCTGAGATTGAAATCAAAGAGACATCTCCATCACCATAGCAAAGTGCCACCAGTCCCTCCATCTGTTAAGAGGGGGAGACAGAGCAGGAAAGAAAAAGAATGGTATCTGCAGCCCTGCTTCACTGCTAGTAAGGTTTCCTTCCTCCAAGTGGGGAACAGTGGTTTAAACCCGGATCCTTGTACAAGGGAATATGTGCCCACTACCAGATGAACCACCACTTGGACCCAGAAACTTTTTTTTTAATCCCTAGTGTATAGGTGGGAAAGCATGAATCAAGGAAATTAAAATGACTGGCTCAAGAATGCCCAGGCAGGGAGTGATAGCAGCAGGAAGAGACAGGCCTATTAATATCCATTTGAGAAACTTCTGCAAGGATATCAACACCCCCAGTCCTCTGTTTAGATAGTGAATCCTCAAAACTATGTTAAAAAGAAGCCTCTCTTTACTTAATGAAGCCCAATGATCCTTTAAAAATAGTGCAGCTATTTATTGTATTTCTGGAGCATAGAGCAGCTGAGCAGAATATTTTAACACCAAGGACAGAGACATCCAGGTTCGCACTAGTGTGGCAACTGGCAAACGTTAAGAACACAGTTGCCTATGATATTTGGACAAAATTTCCCTTTGTTTTCTTCTTTAAGGTCTTTTCAATGGTTTTCCACTCCTGTCTGAGACCAAGGAGAGGAGAACATGAGTCTTATTTCTGAGTCTGCATAACGTGAGTGAAAGGAATTCCCAGTTGCCCAACTCCAGGCAAACCTCAATCACACCAGTCACTGAACCAACTGATTCTGATGCTATGGGGCTATCTCCAATAGAGGCTATCTCTTCAGAAGTTCTCTAGCTACAAGACCAGCACATTATTGGATGCTATGGGGAAAAGAAGAAAAGCAAGGATAAGTTCCCCGTCTTTAGAGAGAGAGAGGGAAAGAGAGAGAGAGAGAGAGAGAGAGAGAACTTCACATCCAGTAGTAGAAATAAAACCAAAGTTTTATCTCCTTTGCTTAGATCACAAAGACAGACCAGAGAAGTTGAAATGAGTAGTTAAAAAATACTCAGGAAAGGAGCAACAGCAGCAGGGAGAAATATTAACTGAAGGGAATCTCCTAGAATCTAAGGTCTAGATTACAGGGTCCAGTGGAGACCACCTGTCTGGCCCTCTCTGTGAACCTATTCCTCCTGTTGCCAGAAAGTCAAACATTAGGAATTTATACACTGCATAAAGAACACCTTTATTTCATACTATTTTCCACACTCATTATACCTTTGATTATTTTGGCCCACTTTTTGTTCTTTTTTTATGTGCAATTAAAAAAATGATGTCACTGACTTTTAATTTCTCATGCCCTAGCATGAGTCCTGATTGTGTCTATGCTGGAGATAGTGCAAGTTTTTTTTTTTTTTTTTTTAAAGTATTTTATTTATTTTATTTTTTAGAGAGAAGCAGAGAAAGAAACAGAGAGAAGCACTGCTCAGCTCTGGCTTATGGTGGTATGGGGGATTGAACCTGAGACTTCAGAGCCTCAGGCATGAGAGTCTCTTTGCATAACCATTATGCTATCTACCCCTGCCCAGTGCATGGTTTTGTGATAACTACTCTCCCTCCTGCCCCTTCTGTTCTCCTTTGTTCTCTGGGCTCTACTGTGCTTCAGCCCAAAGTTGGTTATCAGCATTGGTAGCAGCTGTCTTGTGCAGATACAAGGGCTGAAATCATGGAAAATAACAACAGACTCACTTCTCCAAAGAATTCAGTGATTCTCTCAGCATCTCTCTCTCTCTCCCTCTTTCTCTCCTCATGAGCAGAAACTGCAAGGCTCAGGGCTCGCCTTGTTTAATTAGGATCAAATCCTGCTCTCTGATAACCCATAGAAAGGAAAAGGCAGCCAGCCATGCTAAGAGGCTGCAAAAGAACTTCTCTAATCCTCCCAAAGCACTCGAGAGAGGGCTTTCAGCCAAGTCAGGGTCACTTAATGTATTTTGCTCTGGAAAAGATATTAAAAATGATTAAGTTCATTAAAAAAGAAAGAAAAGGAATCTCATCAAAAGCAATGACCTTTGCCCAACAGCTGTGTTAAGACAAGTACCTTTTCTTGAGATCTGAGATGTGTTTGGAAATTTCAACAAAGCTACTTAAAGGCAAGATACAACACCAGGAAGTGGGTCTTTCTGCCTAGGAAATCAGCAGCAGTGCCCTAAAGAGGAGAACAAACACAACTCTCAGCTCAGTGGTGAAGAGAGAACAGAAGTGGCAATGCAGACTCTGTTTTCCCATCTCTCACAGCCTGAATAGAGAGTACAGAGAGTCGACAAATATATTTAGGAGACTATCTGATGGACACATTGTAAATATAGTAAATGGATCCCTGGAGAAAGGATTTCTGTGTTAATCCTTGAATAAGAAATTAAATCGGGGCAGTCAGCAAGGGAGATAGGATATTCAAGTGGAGAAGAAATTCTATAGTCGTCCCCAGCATTAAAAAGGGAAATGCAAGTCTGGGATGGTGAGTAAAACAGTCCTTAAAAGCTTAGACACGAACCAACGAGCTGTGAGGTTGTACTAAACATCAGGGTGAGTATATTTTTTATATGAAGAGGATGAGAAAGATCATTTCTTTACTGGCCTCCTTTCCTCTCTCATACGCAGAGCCCAGAATTCTCATGTCTCTATCACCTCCTTTCTAAATACCCCTAAAGAGTTGCAGCTGCGGATGGAATCAACCAAGAGAGCATGGGGAGATGGTTAAGAGTTCTTGGATCAGCACAGTGATTGGGAGACATGAGTGACCTCTATGGGCACAAGGATACAAAGTACCCTCCATTGTTTGAGCAACAGTCCTCTTAACTAACTTAACAATAGCTCACCTTTCAGCTATGATAATACTGAAAATAATAAAACACAGGCCTAACCCATTTCATGACTGAGAGCTAACCTCAAGAGTCAAAACCTATGGCTTGAAAACAGGATGACATGGAGTAGAATTGTTTATGGAGGGTTGTCATTGATGAGTGAAAGGACATCAATCATGCCCAACCTACATCTGCTTCTTGATTCTCTGTTCAACCTGAGAGTTAGTATTATATGGTCTGAACCATTGATGTAAGAGGCTTCTGTAAGAACAGGAAAGAGAGGGGGTCAGGCGGTAGCACAGTGGGTTAAGCACACATGGTGCAAAGCACAAGGACCAGAGTAAGGATCCTGGTTCAAGCCCCCCAGCTCCCCACCTGCAGGAGGGTGGTGTCACAAGGATAAAGCAGGTCTGCAGGTGTCTATATTTCTCTCCCCTCTCTGTCCCTCTCCTCTCTCCATTTCTCTCTGTCTTATCCAGCAACAACGACATCAACAACAATAATAATAACCACAACAACAATAAAACAAGGGCAACAAAAGGGGAAAAAAATAGCTCCCAGGAACAGTGGATTCATGGTGCAGGCACTGAGCCCCAGCAATAACCCTGGAGGCAAAAACAAACAAACAAAGAACAGGAAAGAGAGAACAATTAGAGTCCCTTTCAACATGGCCACCATGAGTCAGCTCCCATAGAAGCCAGCCCTTCTTGAAGGCTGTTATCCACTAAGATACTGCAAGAGAGAAGGTATTATGGAAAACTTCCAAGATGATTCTGATAGAACTCCTCATGACAGCAATTGGAAACCTGTGCTCTACTCCAGACAGTCTCTCAGGGCAAGAAGCCACAGATGGGCATCTCAAAAATGCACAAGCCCCCCGAGAAGCATAAAGTACTCTGTGCATGCACCACATGAAGGACTAGGAGAGACCAAAATATTCTCCAGATTATTCAAGCATTTCCAGACCCAAACAAGATGAAAACATGTTCCTTTGTAAAAAAATAAAAGATGTTTCTTCTATAGCAGGATGTTAAGTCTAGCCTTTCCAGCCTTAACACGCCCTGGATATGTATAATTTGGAGCCATTATTCAGGGCACTTACTCAGCTGGCATTTATGTGAATGATGTTTCTCCATCTTAATGTAATATTGCTATTGGCAAATAGATCACTCTTAGAGTCATCAACCCAACCAATTTTTATTTCCACCAAGGTAAAAAGTGTCCATCAGATTTTGTCTTTTCATTCCCTCTACCAGTTTTAACAGATTTCTGGCTAGGATCAAAAGGTTGGCTGAATACCTGCCGTGCATAAAGTTTTGTGGGTTAATTAAGATGATCATTAGCTGCTTGAGCTTGCTCAGAGCTTGGTGATTTGTAGGTAGAGACTTTGTTTCTATCTGATACACCTGCTTCAATGAGATGAGAGAGAGAGAGATGGAGAGAGATGTTGGATTCAGCAGACACAAGACCCACACTAGCTACTGGGCTGGTTTCTGAAACCACTCTTAATCCTGATGAGGTGTTTTTCTCCTGCTGTCATCCTGCAGAGTCACTGTAGTAGGAGTTTCTGCTTAAACATTTAAATTGTTGCGTTTTCACTGCTCCCTCATATTCTCTGCTGGTATGTTGTTGTCTATTGCACCAGTGGCTATAGCAACACCTCTAGTACAGCTCCCTCCTCCTGTGTAGCAGACAAAGCTGTGTTCCATGATGCAAGAAGTCACTGAGCACCTATGGTGTGTCCGGCAGACTGCTAGGCACTGAGAAGTAAAAGTGAGGGGCATCAAGATAGCTCATATGGGAGGAGGCCCGCTTTCCCATGAGCACGCTGCAGGTTCAAGCCCTGGGGGAAACTGATGCTATGATGTCTTTCCCTCCCTCCTGTGACTCTCTCCCTATCTGAAAAAGTTAGTTTGGAGTGGTGAAGCCTTGACAACAAGAATAAACAAAGGAAAGGGAAGTTTCTGATCTCCATTCTCATGGAAAGAGGCAGAGGGCTCAGTAGAGCTGGGTAAGATTTCTGGTGGCAGTTGGTTGTCAGAAAGAAACAGTTGGTCCTTGGGGCCAGTGGAAATGAGATGGGTGAATGGGAGTGGATGGAGGATAGGCCATTCCAGGAAGAGGGGACAGTATGTGCTGGATCTGGGAAGCAGAGGGAGATGGTCCCTATAGAGATTATATAGATCCTATAAACATCACCATCCTCCTTCAGAGGTGTGAGCAGTCTAGGTAAGATTATTTGCCTTGTTCAGAAATAAAGATCTTTCTATGGGCAGAATATTTTTTACCCCTCCCCTCAGATTCATGCTTTTTAAATATTGGTTCTCATAGCATTTTCCAAAGATTTTGACCCTGATCAGTCCCCAGCATGCACCATTTGCAGTGCTACTGTTGTCACTGTTTCTGGTTTTGTTGTTGTTACTGTCACTTGGATCATAACAATACCTCCCATACCACGAATCCCAATTTAGAAAAAAATCACCCCAAATCAGTGCAAAGATCCCCATAGACATATTCACATAGTCTCTGGGACAAAAAAGAAATGCAGGAAGGTAGGTGGCAAGTGCACATCAACAGCTGTTATCTCCCTGTGATGCATTTCCATTTTACTTTGTTATCCTTTTTGTATTTTTCGGAATTTCTAGAACTTTCAAATAGACTATCTTACTCTCATAATTCAGGAGAAATTATTTCTTGGTTTACAACCAAATATGTAACTATTTGCGGTACTCAGGGATACTGTTTACTTACTGCTGTATGAGTTATAAAGACAGACATATTCACTTTTACTGGCAGTGTTTGTGACTAGTTTGAAGATGCTGAGATATGAAAAACAAAGGGTCTTTAGAGACTTTGTCCTCCTTTGGTGGTTCCTGGGTGAGAGATGGAGCATGAGAATAAAGAAATACAAAGCTCCCCCAATGTGTGCATACAAACCAGAGTTGTGTGGGGGGGGTGGTGGTGGTTGAAGTGACTTGTTGACCCTGACTTCCTCCTTCTAGTTACACACACACACACACACACCAGCTTGCTCCCTGGGGTCAACAGGAGATAGGGAAGCAGCCACTGGCTGTGCAGATTCTTGCAGGTGGCTGCAAAGAGTACGGAGTTGCCTCATCCTCTTAATCAGCCTTCAGCTGTCACTGCTTTCATTAGTCAAATGGCACCAATCAGCAAGCCTGCAGCTGGAGAACATCAGGCACCAGAAGTAGTAATGAGGAATTCCCAGACTTCCACTAGCTGGGGTCTATCCTTACTCTATCTCCCCTTCTCTGGCAACCCAGCTTGCAGATGCAAAGTCAAATGCAGATCAAATGCAGTGGCTGCTCCCCCCTCCTCTCTACAGAACTTCATCATAACCTCTGCACAGTATGTGTTGTCACCCAATGCAATTGGGATGTTTTAGCTGAGACCTACCCTAGGCAACATTTTACAGGTCAGAGTTTGAGGGAAAAGGACGGGGAGAACAAGGCATATTCCATATTAGAATTTACAGGTTCTATTCCTCAGTTGAAATCCTAATGTGAGTATACCTTCCTGTGAGCTTCAGAGTTTTCTGAAATAAAGACACACAGCAAGGAATCACTCACTGTCTTGTTATCACAACAGATAGGCACAAGTCTATTTCTCATCTATTGGTCACCATTTAAAATAAGTCTTCTGTGAAGGACAGATTGCAAATTACATGCAACAGCCCGGCAACATACTCTTTTGCAGGGCTGTTGTAAGGATTCCAGTCTGCCCTTTGCTCAAATGGTAGCAATCAGTAAACCATTTTGCCCCTGGCCTTTTTGGTGACTGCCAATCCCTGATTAAGGCAGTGGGAGGTGCCAGTGCTGGGAAAGACATTGGCTTCCAGCAGTCCTAGGTCTGCTGCTCACTTACCAATGTGACCTTGAATGTAGCAGTTAAAAGATTTTGGCCTCAGTCTCCCCCTCCATGAAACCCTGGGGTTAGTGGATGAGCTTCCAGGACCTTTCCACTGACAATAGTACACATCTGTCATACACTGTCAGTTTTCCCGCCTGCACAAACAAAATTGCCTTCAGTAAGTCCACTGAGATAAGCCGGCATGTCTGTGCTTGGGTGGCCTGGCCTCCTCCACCCACCAGCATCTTCCTTCCTTCACAAGGTTCAGTCCTTGACTGTGAGGCTCTCAGGAGGGAGAAGTCCTGACAGGTTAGCTTGACTGCCCAGCTAGCAGACCAGACTTGGTGGGCTCATTTGGCATTCCAGTGACATTTGACTCTGGCCCAAGCAGGAACTGTCCCTGCTCTTGCGATGCTATGAAATTAAAGATTAGAATACTGAGTGCTGAAGCACCCCTCTCCATCCTGTGAACATTGAAGACTCCATTACCATTTATGGCTCTGAGAAGAGCCAGTCCCTACTTGGGCAGCTGGAATCAGTCTTAAATTACCTAAAGAGCCTGAGTGCTTGGCCTGGGCTCCATTTGTTTACAAAATAGGCACTTTCAAAGGCCCTTTACTAGGGACTGGCAATTCCCAGGTCCCCTGCTATAGGCTGATGCATAATGCATAAGATGCTGGGAAATGTGTATTCATGAGGGCGGCTTGGCTTTTGTCAAAAAGAACTGTGAAATATTATGATGGAACAATTTTCATTTCTGCCACATTGTTTTTATAGTGCATTCATGACTGGGGATTGAGGGCTTTTCGAGTTTTGTCTGGTGCAGATGTTGCGGTGCTGAGAGCTGCTTCAGACGTCCTTATTTTCCAACTTTGTTGCTGACAATTACATGAGGGGGGAGAAGGGGGTCCTCTCTCAGGGAGACAAAGGATATATGTCCTCAAGCGATCCTGCCCTGAATTCATTCAAGGGAGTGGGAGTGGGCAAGAGACATGGATGGAACAAAAAAACACAGGGCGGGTGGGAGGAAGAGAGGATAAAAATGGGGAGGAGGATGGAGAAAAAGAGGCAGAGGGAGAAGAGAAGGGGAGAGTTTGACCTTTGATGGTGCTGACTGAATTTCATCTCTTGGGCTCTAGCTCTTCTTGTTTCTCACTAGCTCCTGTGTGAGTGCATCACCCCCATTCTACACATGAGGGAGCAGAGGCCCTGCAAGGCTGAACCAATTTTTATGAAATCACACAACCAATGAGTTGCGAAGTGTAGATGCAGATAGACCTTGACACATTCAAGTCTACATTCTTCCCAGTACTAGGTGCCAGGAAAACTGATGGCTAGGGAAGGCCACTACATCTGCTTGTGAGATGTGGGTGTGGGAGGAGCACAGGCTGCCTCCAGGTCTCCAACAGTGAGTGAAATGCTAAGGAGAAAGACTAAAACTGATCCAGGTGCCAGGATCAGAGAAACACACCACTTTCTGGGAGGTGGAGGTGGGGGTGGGGAGGAGAGCTGAAGAACTTACTGATGACTCTAACTCCACAGCCTGTGCCTTGCAGTACCAGCTCCCCAGTTCAGGTCTTTTGGACTGACAAGCCCAGCCTGGTCTCATAGTGCCACTGGGCTGCCTCCACCCTCCCCCTTTAAGTCCCTCAACTAGGATTATGGCTTAATTTCCCTCTGGAAGCCAGCCTTTATATAGCTCCAGGCAAACTCAGTGTGCAGGCTGGGCACACACACATTTAATGTCTCCTGCATGACAGAGACATTTGCTAAGTTCCAGGCAAACTCAGAGACCAGAAGGGGGAATAATAATAATAAAAATCTCTTCTTGGGACAGTGTGAGGAATATAGCAAAAAAGGCAAGTTGGGAGTACTCAGGGTCTTGCCCCTGGAGATAGGTGCATCTGGACAAAACAGGGAGACATATATTCAGAGCTTTAAGTGGGTGAATGAATCCTAGAGATGGGGCAAAGCAGAGAACAAGAGAGCAAGTGAAAACAGCCAGAGGCACAGGGATCCCCTGATACCAAGCAGAGCAGAGATCACCTTGGATGCCCAAACTGTAGTGAGGAAAGGCAGGGTTTTCAGTTTGTGGGAGCCGAAGAACAGGAAGTCCCTGAGGTCACTGATCCAAATTATGGAGATAATCCCAGTGGGTCTGAATTCCTGGGGAAAGACAGTCACACACAGAGACAATGATATGTCTTCTGGAAGTTTATCAGACTGGGGGTTCATGAGAACTGCTGGACACATTCTTTTCCACGCTCAAGTCTTCATTGTTCTGAAAAATCACACCCCCAGACTGATTAGCTGGAACTTTTAGTGGACAACCACTAGTGTTACGGTGGAGAATCACACAAATCTCACCAACCAGTTCTATAAACCTCCAGCATCTTTCTAGAACAGAGAGTGTTTGTTCTCACTGGAGGGTTTTCACATAGACTGTTCCCTTTGCCTGGAATAGCCTCCACCTGCCTCCATAGACATAGAGCCATCAGTCTCTCACACTACAGATGTTGCAGATTTCAAGTGGGTTAGCTCCCTCGTTTCCTCATTTTCCATCAGAGTATGCTGTTGAGGGGGTTGCTACTGCTGGGATCGTTGTTACTGTCTTGTTTTTCTTCACTTGCCACAAAAAAGCCCATGATAGTAGGGATCTATGCACTCTTCCAGCTAGAAACTAAGTGTCATGCTTAGCATATAACTAGAGCTCAGTAAATGTCAAGAGGATGAATGGATCAGTTCAGGGTGTGTTATGCAAGAGCATTACTAAGGTGTACCTAAATGGATGAAATCCAACAATTTGCTCTTACAGTGCCCACGGCACTCCCGTCTATTTGAATAAGCAAGCCAGGCTGTGGGCAAGTACAAAAGTATGAGGAAACTGATCAAAGCTACTGCAACTAGTCCAAGAAGCTTCCTTGAAGCTTCTCCCTCTTAGCCATCAGGCAGAGTCTTGTAAAAAAAAAAAAATGGACTGGAACCAATGTGGTTTCAAGATCCCATGCTCTCAGGTACAATGTCTGTGAACTCTGACCTCAGTTCTTCAGTGGCAGCAGAAGGAGAGTGAAGCCATCTGCTAGCATGGCCATAAAGAGTGAGTTGGAAGAGGCTTCTGTGTCAATCAGCAGTGGTTTTGTCCTTCATGGGACATCTGGCAAATGTCTGAAGATATTTCTGGCTTTCACTCTAGGTTGGAGGCCAGGGATGCTACTAAATATCCTACAGTGAACTAGACAGTCTCCAGACAGTCTTCTCAGAGCCAGGAGCACAGTCAGAGGGAGTGCATATTCACAGGAAGCATTCCTGTTGTTCCTTTTCCCTGGTTGGAGCCACCTCACACACCATACAAGGCTAAACCACCTTGCTAGAATACACCCTTAGTGTTCCTGTGCAAGGCCTTTAACCACAACTATATCTCAGAATGGATACCTGTGCTCTCAGCCAGTTGGGGATGCTCTGACAGAACACCACAGACTCATATATCCCAAAATCCCACTGGCTGGCAAGTCCCAGATCACGTCCCCAGCAAATATAGTGTCTAGTGAAATCCCACTCCCTGACTATTGATGCCCCTGTTCTCACAGGGAGTGCTCTGGAATCTCTTAAATAAGGGTAGTTATTCCATAATGGGGCCTTTGCCTTCCAGACCCAATCACGTTCCAAAGCCCCACCACTCACTCTAATGCTATCTCATGGTGGATTGTGAGAGGTCACAGATATGTCATCTATAGCACCTGTCTCCTGATCATTACCAGGGTGCTTCTTAATTTAAAAAATTTCTTTATTGGGGAATTAATGTTTCACATTCAATAGTAAATACAATAGTTTGTACATGCATAACATTTCTCAGTTTTCCACATAACAATACAACCCCCACTAGGTCTTTTGTCATCCTTCTTGGACCTGTATTCTCTCCCCTACCCACCTCAGAGTCTTTTACTTTGGTGCAACATGCCAATTCCAGTTCAGGTTCTACTGTGTTTTCTCTTCTGATCTTGTTTTTCAACTTCTGCCTGAGAGTGAGATCATCCCATATTCATCCTTCTGTTTCTGAATTAATTCACTTAACATGAATTTTTCAAGGTACATCAAAGATTGGCTGAAAAGAGTGAAGTCACCATTTTTCATAGCTGAGTAGTAAGTATTCCATTGTTTATATATACCACAACTTGCTCAGCCACTCATCTGTTGTTGGACACCTGGGTTGCTTCCAGGTTTTGGCTATTACAAATTGTGCTGTTAAGAACATGTGTACACAGATCTTTTTGGAGAGGTGTGTTGGGTTCCTTAGGATATATCCCCAGGCAGGATCATAGGGTAGGTCCATTTTGAGCCTTCTGAGAGTTCTCCAGACTGTTCTCCACAGAGGATGAACAAATTGGCATTCCCAGCAGCAGTACAGGAGGGTTCCTTAGACCCCATAACCTCTTCAGCATTTGTTGCTGTTACCTTTTCTGATGTATGACATTCTCACAGCAGTGAAATGGTATCTCATTGTTGTCTTTATTTGCATTTCTCTGACAATCAGAGACTTGGAGCATTTTTTCATGTGTTTCTCAGCCTTTTGGATCTCTTCTGTGGTGAATATTCTGTCCATGTCCTCTCCCATTTTTGGATGGAGTTATTTGTTTTCTTGTGGTTGAGTTTGACAAGATCTTTGTATATTCTGATTATTCTCTTGTCTGATGTATGGCATGTAAAGATCTTCTCTCATTCTGTGAGGGGTCTCTTGGTTTGGTTATTGGTTTCTTTTGTTGTGCAGAAGCTTTTTAATTTGACATAGTCCCATAGGTTTATGCTTGCCTTAGTCTTCTTAGTTTTTTTTTAATATTTAAAAAAAATTCTTTATTTGGGGGATTAACAGTAGACAGTAAAATATAATAGTTTGTACATCCATAACTGTTGTGGTGGTGGTCTGGTGTCGGGCTGCACCGCAGAGAAGAGAGCGGACGTCCAGAGCAAAGGGGTACACAAATCTTTATTATAGGATGGGGGGGGGGTTTGGTTCAGACCACGTGGAGCCAGCCAGCAATGGCCGACCACGGGGGGAGAGCAGGGAGCGAGACCTCAGAGAGGGAGAGCTGAGAGCCGAGAGAGAGGGGGGGGGGGTGAGGGGGCTTTTTATTGGGCGACAACCAGGGGTGACGTGTAGGGCCAGGATTGGTTGAAGGGGGCAATGCTAGGGTTTCGCATGGCGTAGTGAAACCTGGGGGCAGAGACTGCATCAGAATAACTCCTCAGCAACACATAACATTTCTCAGTTTTCCATATAACAATTTAACCCCCACTAGGTCCTCCTCTGCCATCATGTTCCAGAACTTGGACCCTTCCCCCTACCCCAGAGTCTTTTACTTTGGTGCAATACATGCCATAGAAATTTATTATATATATTTTCATTCATTCATTTTTAAAATTTTTTTATTAATGGTAGAATCAGAGCATCACTCTGGCACAGGTGGTTATGCAAGGGGTCATATTTGGAACTTCATACTTTTAAGTTTAGTTCTTCAGTCACTATACTACTTCCTAGGTCACTTATTCATTTTTTTAAAGGTAATTTTTTTTTTACTTTGGTGTAAGTTTTTTTTTATTGGGGAATTAATGTTTTACATTCAACAGCAAGTACAATAGTTTGTACATGCATAACATTCCCCAATTTCCCATATAACAATACAACCCCCACTAGGTCCTCTGAATCCTTCTTGGACCTGTATTCTCCCCACCCATCCACCCCAGAGTCTTTTATTTTGGTGCGATACGCCAATTCCATTTTGGGTTCTACTTGTGTTTTCTTTTCTGATCTTGTTTTTCAACTTCTGCATGAGAGTGAGATCATCCCATATTCATCCTTCTGCTTCCGACCCATTTCACTCAACATGATTTTTTAAAGGTCCATTCAATATTGGCTGAAAACAGTGAAGTCACCATTTTTTGTAGCTGAGTAGTATTTCATTGTGTATATATACCACAACTTGCTCAGCCACTCATCCGTTGCTGGACACCTGGGTTGCCTCCAGGCTCTGGCCATTACAAATTGTGTTGCCAAGAACATATGTGTACACAGATCTTTTTGGATGGATATGTTGGGTTCCTTAGGATATATCCCCAGGAGAGGAATTGCAGGATCATAGGGTAGGTCCATTTCGAGCCTTCTGAGAGTCCTCCAGACTGTTCTCCACAGAGGATGGACCAATTCACATTCCCACCAGCAGTACAGGAGGGTTCCTTAGACCCCACACCCTCTCCAGCATCTGCTGCTGTTACCTTTTCTGATGTATGACATTCTCACAGCAGTGAAGTGGTATCTCGTCGTTGTCTTTATTTGCATTTCTCTGACAATCAGAGACTTGGAGCATTTCTTCATGTGTTTCTCATCCCTTTGGATCTCTTCTGTGGTGAATACTCCATCCATGTCATCCCCCCATCCTTGGATGGGGTTATTTGTTGTCTTGTTGTTGAGTTTGGCAAGCTCTTTATATATGTTGGTTATTAAACTCTTGTCTTATGTATGGCATGTAAAGATCTTCTCCCATTCTGTGAGGGGTCTCTTGGTTTGGTTATTGGTTTCTTTTGTTGTGAAGAAGCTTTTTAATTTGATGTAGTCCCATAAGTTTATACTTGCCTTAGTCTTCTTTGTAATTGGATTTGTTTCATTGAAGAAGTCTTTAAAATTTATGCGGAAAAAGTTCTGGCAAAATTTTCCTGATAGTTTCTGATAGTTTGTGGTCTAACATCCAAGTCCTTGATCCACTTGGAATTTAATTTTGTATTTGGTGAAATTAGTGGTTCAGTTTCATTCTTCAACATGTTTCAACCCATTTTTTCCAACACCATTTGTTGAAGAGATTCATATTTTTTCATTTAATAGTCTGGGCACCTTTGTCAAAGATTAGATGACCATAGGTGTGGGGCTTAATACTGGGCTCTCAATTCTATCCCACTGGTTAGGGTGTCTATTCATGTTCCAGTACCAAGCAGTTATAACAATGGCCCTATAATACAATTTGAGATCTGGGAGTGTGATGCCTCCAGTTCTGTTCTTTCTTCTCAAGATTGTTTTGGCAATTCTATTTCGTTTCTAGCTCCAGATAAACAGTTGCGGCATTTTTTCTATTCTAAAAAAATGTGGTTGGGATCTTGATGAGGATAACATTAAATTTGTAGATGGCTCTCGGTAGTATATTCATTTTGATGATGTTAATTCTTCCAACCCATGAACATGGAATATCTTTCCACCCCTTTGTGTCTTTTACAATTTCCTTGAGTAGTGACTCATAATTTTCAGTAAACAAGTCTTTCACTTCTTTGGTTCCTAGATATTTTATTGTTTTTGCTGCTATAGCAAAAGGGATCGATTGCTGGATTTCAACTTCTTCTTAGTGTTTGCATAGAGTAGTGCCACTGACTTTTGAATGTTAATTTTGTAGCCGGACACCATACTGTATTGCCTGATGATTTCCAAAGGCTTCTTGATGCATTCCTTAGGCTTTTCTATGTATACTATCATGTCATCTGCAAATAGTAAGAGTTTGACTTTTCTTCCAATCTGTATCCCTTTAATTCCTTGCTCCTGCCTGATTGCTATGGCACGGAATTCCAACACTAGTTGAATAGTAATGGTGACAGTGGACATCCCTGTCTAGTACAGGCTCTGAGGGGAATTGCTTCCAGTTTTTCACCATTAAGTATGATGTTGGCTGTAGATTTGCTTGCAGGATACCCAGTGACTCCAGAAGCAGAGTGTCAAAGGGGTCTGAGAGAAAAGAACAGAAAACAGTGCACCTCTGACCACTGTGGCAAATTCTGTGGACTCTGGGCAATTCTTGTATCTAATCTGCATCCCTCTGCTTTATAAAGTTCATGCCGAAGCATGGAGTGGAAAACAGTGCTGGAAAATGGGCAACAGGTCCACCCATTTCAGTTGTTGGGAGATCAGCCACCTACAAAACACCCCTTTGTTTATGGTTCTAATCTTTATGGACAGTGGGGGTTGACAGTCCATTCCTAAACAAACCAGTAATGCAAGCCTTAGGGAGGAGTCAATGGGTCCTGTTAACATAGTGGGATTTTGAAGGCCCTAATTCCTTTTCCCACTAAGGATGTTAGGAGAGGTGAACCTCAAAACTGCCATGACCTCCACTCATCACCCTTCATTCTTGTTTGAGCAGGTCTACATCCAAGCAGAAACCTCTATGAGGACTTCTCTCATCTAACGAAGACCTTGCTAATATCAGCAGCTGTCCAGAGACAGCCAGTTTTCATCTCTGGAGACACCACACAGAAACAAACTAACCAATTAGGAGGAGACAGCAGAGAAATGGTAGATAGATTTATCCAGATGCAGGAATGGCAATTTGAGGAGGCCAGCTGATGGGAGGGAGCTGAAAATATTTCATTTCAGTGATTCAAAGTTTAACCACTTCTGAGAGGCTAGTCATAGATAGCTAAGTCTGATCAGACTTAATGTGGAAAACACAACCCAGAAACAAAACAGAGACACCCCCCACCCCAAGGCTGGGTGATAGTAGGGAAAGCAATAAAACCCCAGGATGTGACAGATAGTGGGCCCTACTGGTTGGTCTGTCCTTGCCTCCACATGGGGACAATTATCTCTGCCTTGTTTATCTACTGTGAAATCCAGCATAGAGGAGGATTCAGAAAAAGTGAGCTAAATCCTTAAACAATGAAGGAACTAGAAATTTTCTTTAGCAAAGGGAAGACTTAGTATCCCTTTTTCCAGAGGATTCCCTAGTCCTGGTCCTCTCTGATCCAGTCATTTCCCTCTGCTAGTTCTCATAACACCATCTCACCCACCTTTAAAGCACTGACTTTGTCATCATATATTTTCTATTTAGTGTTTGTCTCATGCACTAGATTGTCAACGCTGAGTAGGCAGGAGCTGGGTGTTTGAGGCTGCTGTTCTCTGAGGTTGTTTGTTCTAACTAAGGCCTCCAGGTGCAGATGTGCAAATCAAACCTCAGCAAGCAGCCTCAGTCTCTACCATCATGTCATTCTGAGAATGTCTGAAAACCTGGAACTAGTACATGGCTCTGATAGAGACCATTATCTCTTCCTGAAATTCAGCGGGTTAATGAAGGCGGCCAGTGCAATCCTCCTTTATCTGCAAATGACTAAAAAAAAAAAATGTTGCCTAGACATCCTGAAACATTTAGTGACTTTATTAGCTTTGTCCTTAAAGGGAACAACAACAACAACAACAACTGCTTTTGCACAGTTTCCGGTAATCACATTTGTAAAAACAAAGCCTGAAACTAAAACTGTTGGGTGAATTTTAAAATAAACGTGAGCATGGTAATTTAAATACTACTATGTGCTAGCGGCACAATGCATGGAAATTATTAATCCTTAATTATATGACAATCTAAAGATATATGGCCCTTTAATTAGGAATCTAGTGTTTTTGTTTTTTTTTTAGCAAGGACGTGCACTACTCTTATTACAGTCATTGAAGAAAAGCTGTAAATCATGCTGCCACTTACTTCAGCCAACAGCTACACTTTCTCCAAACTTTTTGAAAAATAAATAAATAAAAGTTCATAAAACAGCACTTCTCTGACCTCTTTTTTTTTTCTTCCCCTCTTTATCCAAGGTTAAATTTCCCCTCTTCAGTGATCTCTGGCTAATGGCATCATTAATTTGGTTACATACCCACTGGGCAAGGAAACAGGTGGGCAGCACTAAGGTAAGTGCTAGAAATAAGAGAACAGCAAAAAGCAAAGTGTTCAAAGGCTCTTGATGATTAAACAATTACTCTCTTTGTAGTTCATATTTTAGAGTAGGTAGCATTACCCCTAGACTGCATTTTATTTTTTGTCTCGGAAGCTTGTCTGCCTCCGCTGGCTGTGTGCAGGTTCCCACCCTCGCAGATGAAATTTCATCTCTCCAGGAACTCTTGTGAGCAGAAGCGGCTGATCTCTGGCCAAATTGGAAAAAAAAAAAAAAAAAAAAAAAAGCCTGCACTTTCTGCTCTTTGTCCTGCATCAAGTCTTAATTTCCAAACAGGATCTCCTTTTCCTGATAGCCTGCTGCACTCCATTGCTTCCCTAGGCAATTCTGAGGTTATAACTCCTTCACTTTATAACATTTACCAAGGGTGCTGATGAGTTGGCCTCCCACTTGAAATGGATTTCCAGTGTTCAGAGGCCATTATTCAGTTCCACACTCCGACATCCTCATCCACACAGCTTTCCATTTTGGTTATAGCAGAACAGTAGAGCACAGCTAAGAAGCCCAATCTCTCTAAAATGGATGTTTGGCACTTGCTCAAGTCCTAACAACTAACTCCGAATTTGGGGATTTGGGAACTAAATGTGGACCACCATTTTGGTGAGACATGGACTGATCTGAAATGTTAGTCTGAAAATATGAAGATTTTTATGTATGTATGGCTATACTAATACATATATGTGTGGTCTGTAAAAGGAAAAAAAAAGTGTTGCTTTTTCAGACCAGAGGAAACTGTGTATTTGATGCTGCTTCTAAAAATACAAAGTGGTAAAAGTATCCCATATTTGGATGAAGCTCAAATTCCATACAATTAAGGCACCTCCCAAATTCCAGCCAAAGTAGATATCAAGTAATGAGACCTCTCCCTACATTCTGTTCTGCTCTCAGCAAAAGAGCCTTGATTTCGAGACTCAGATGGCTGCCTCCTGGAGGTCTCTATCTGCACTGAGAGCAGAGCTTTATCTCCAGCCTCTTCCTCAAGATGATAAATGGATTTATTGAGTATGCTGAAGTTCATGCTCTGGAAGGAAAGCTGGATTCATGTTACTCCACAGGCTAAAGTAAACAGACCATACAGAAAGCACGGTGAGCCTGAGCCTCACTCTGAGAGGGGAATAGCAGTAGTCTCACCAGCTCTGGGGACTTGGCAGAAATGCAGAATCTAGATCCCCACACTAAACTGACTGAGTCAGCCTCTACATTTCAATCACAATTGGAAAAACAAACCAACAACAACAAAAAAACAAACTCCAGTCAGATAACTGAAAAGTATTGCTCTGAAGATTGAGAATCAGCAACCCTGCAGGGGGAGGTTGCAGCTCATTTTTTGACCGAGGCGCAGGCTTCTCAAATGTGGGTCCTGAAAGAGTAATGGCTTCATCTTTATCCCCTCTCTTACAGATCTTCAGTCAATATGCTGTGAATGAGTGAGAGAGTGCTCCGGAGAATGCTGTGCCTCCCTGGTCAATATGTACTGGGCTGTGTGCTTCTGCTTTCAGGAATCATGGTTTCAAAAACCATTTGCTTATCAGTTACACGTGTGTTCTACACCTACCCCATGAGGGCTTTACATTTGTAGGCTAGTCCCATGATTGGAAACTTTGTGTAGCAACTGTGGTTCCAGCATGAGCCCTGCGATATCACTCTGCTCTCTTTTCACTTCCTCCCTTTGCCTTTTCATTTCGTTTCTTTTCTTTTATCTTCCTTTCTTTTCTTTTTTTATTTTTCCACCAGGATTATTGCTGGGGCTCCACATCTGCAGGACCCACTGCTCCAGGTAGTCTCGGTCTCTCTTTTTCTTTCTTTTCTCTCCCTCTCTCTCTCTTTTTTAAATAAATGTTAAGTTTTGCTTCTTTTCTTTTATTTAGATTTTATTTATTTATTAATGAGAAAGATACGAGGAGAGAGAAGAACCAGACATCACTGTGGCACATGTGCTGCTGGGGATTGAATTTAGGACCTCATGCTTAAGAGTCCAAAGCTTTATCATTGTGCCAACTCCTGGACCACTTGGTCTCTCTTTTTCTAAGAGGGTAAGAGACAGAGACAAAGAAATAGGAAGAGACACCATAGTACTCACCCACTACCTTGGAAACTTCCATTATGCAGGTGCTCCCATACGGTGGCTGGAGGCTTGAACCCAGATCCCTGTGCATGGCAAAGTATATGCTTTTCCAGTGATGAGCTAGGCAATCTATGTGACACTCCTCCCTACCACCATTCCTGAAGAACCCTGTGTGACAAGATTAAAGTTTCCCTTACACTATTAGCTACACTTTTGATTATAATCACTCTTTTCTAAGGGAGTCAAAGCAGAATATCGAGAGACTCTCCTGCTTCCTCAGGCAAGCTTCTCAGGGTCTAGTGGATTGTCTCTTTCATCAGACTGCTTTCCTGCGGACCGCTATTATATAAAACACATGCCCTTCTCTTCCCTTCCCCCACCTGCACCCCCCAAAAGACACCACTTCTCTTAAGATATTGGAAGGGAGGCTAGGAATGTGAAGAGACTAGGATACATATTATGGCTATTATTTTTTCTATGTACACATGTATGGGAATCTCAAAATGAAAACAAAACAAAACAAAACAAAAAAAAACAACTTTTACAGTAGTGTGATCATTTCTATCTTGTCCAAGTCTGCAGACTTCCCTTCCTCCCCCACTGGACAATTACAAGAGTTTGTTTCTCCACCCCAACCATCTCTGTTCTCCTGAAGGCCCATTTCCTCCACATGCTGTTTCTTTCCAAATACAGCTACTCATCTCCCATAACCTGCACTTACATTCCCTCAGAGTATCTCTTCACTTTCCTGTTGTATGCTTTACATTGGGTTGTTCTAGCTCTCCCCCTGCCAAGAAAATTGGTTCAGTCCTGCTAGTTTCACGGGCCCGCTTGTCCCCACCCTGAGGAACCCCGAGAGAGTTCCAGAGTTCCAGAGTTGGATAGTTCTTGGCGCCGCCATGTGAGAAGGAGGCAGGAGAGTTTTGTTTGGTGATTAGTTTGGTTTAGTTTATGAATCGTTGTTTCTGAATAAAGAAATACAGCTTCCCTTCCCAGCCGTGTGTCCGTGAGTCTCTGTCTACTGCCGCGACGCTAGCCCGGCCTGCTGGAGCTCCGAAAAGTAACAACACTTTCCTATTTACCTCCAACTTGGAGATGTGGTAACCTGCCAGAAAAAAAGTATGAATTCTGGAGTTAGGTGGCTGTGGTTTCAAATCCCTGCCTTCTTTCTTGATTATTCAATGACATTCAATAGCTCATTCATCACTGTTATGTCTGCTATGTGTTACATAACACATAGGGCTGTTCTACAAGTTAAAACAGGGAGTCTATAAAATGCATGTAAGATGATGGCTAGTGCATGGGAACTTCTTCCACTCTACACATGGCCCTGCTACTCTGGACCCTGAGAAATCTTTATAAATTAGCCTGCCTAGCAGGGAATGAAAGGCTTAGGAGAGTCTACCTCACCTTATATGTCAAGTAAGACCTAACTCATTCTCAAGCCTTTATTTTCCCAGCAGTCATAAAAAGAAAAATACATAGAAATAAGCCATCTTGAAACCCAGGGAGGGGAAAGCTCAAATCTAGGAGGTAACTTGTATTACAAGACAAGTAGCACCAAATTTCCAGCCAGAACACGTAAGCTACCCCTCTGACAAGCTGTGTGACCTGAGCCCTCTGTGCTCCCCTTTCCTCCTCTGTAGAATGCCAAGAGTCAAGACTGCTGGTAGAGGTTGCTGTGGGATTCAGTAATCTGTTCCAACTTCTCCACTGGCAGGTCTGTATTGAGGACAAGTTAGGGGGAGTCTGTCATCTCTCTTGCCTTTTCATGAAAGGTCAGGGAACACCGACATCAAGGAGGCTCACATCATACCCTGTTCCTCAAGCAGTGACAGCTCACTCCTGAGCTATCAACCAGGAATGATCACTTGAGCTATTCATTAGCATAAATATTCCACAACAATGTCATTTTAATGCTCCCAAAAGAGCACCTGTTATCTTTCCCACAAATTGGACCCTCCATGACATAAATCATCCAGAAGCACTTCCTGTGAGTTTTCAGTGAAGGAGGGCAGTCCCACCAATAAGGCAAATATTAAACAAAACAAAAAGCAGACAAAGCACAGAAAACCCCACGCTGTATCTTTAATAGTTGATCAATTGCATATCAAGAGCTTTAATTTCTCCTCTGCTCTGAGCTGACAGCAGGAGCTGAGCCCCATTCCTTTGGAGATGATTACTTAGGGGGAAGCAGAGGTTCCGTTCATCCTTCCTTGGTCAGTCAACACATGCCCTCAAAGCTGAGACTGTCAGAGGAATATTATCAGATATTTCCCACAGTATTCTAGATGATACTCATATGTTGCAGATAATACCAACACAGCACTATTAAATGACCTCCACAACACAGGCTGATGTAGTAACCATCATGCAATAACAAGGTCAAGTTGCATGAATGATTCTGCTTCCCTGAGGATACTGGAAGGGATATAGGCTACAAGCCATGTCAGACACAGCCCAGATACTAGTATAAGTTTAGTTAATTTGCTCAGGCAAGCAAGTGGTAATCAGGTCAAACTCTGCCTCTCCAAGCTGGTTCCTCAGGTTCCTTGGACCATCCTCATGTGAAGGTTATAAATCTCTGAGCTATCAGACTCAGCTAACTACCCCTCTCTCTTTGAATTCTCCTTTGATATTTTGCAGAAAGATGCATTGATAATAACCCATACTGTCATCAGAGCAACCTAGAACCTTTTTTTGATCACATCTGTGACCCATTTCATGTGACAGTGTTTGTCCCTCAGTTTATAACAATGAAGATACTATAATCATACCAGATTAGGAGAGGGTAAGGGGACATAGAGACACATGTCCACTGGAATCAACAGACTACTGTGAACTGTGATTCTGCTTGGGTGATGTCTGAATGGCCCTTGGAAAGTGATTTAACTTCTTCATTAAGTGGTACAGTATTATCTATACTCCAGGATGCTCATCCATTTATTCTACAAGTACTATGGAATGCTTTATTTGTCAGTTACTGATCTAGGCACCAGCAACTGAGTAGCAAAGATAAAAGAGATCCCTAATCCTATACAAGTGAGTGGAGAGAGGCAACATCTTCAGAAGCAGCTGGACCATGAAAGTAACACAACAAATGTGCATTTATTTCACTTATAAGGCTCAGGACAAACACCATGCCTTGACATAACACTTGCTCCATAGATAATGGCAGAATAAATGAATTGTTTCTAAATTAGTCAAAGCCAGCAGTATACCTTAAGGAAATGATAATTTCTCCTTCTAGTTAAGTTTAGTTCAGTTAAGGAGCCATGCCATGTCATAGTGCTTTCAAAGAGTCACACTTACTCTTCCGTTTGGAGAATACCAAGAAGAAAAGACCATATTCTGCTAGTGAGATATAAGAAAATAAACATAATTACTAAGTAATGTGCACATAAAATTCAGGCACATGTGTAATATTATACAGAAATAGGACTGAATTCTGGAGTTAGATGAGGCCTCCTTGAGGTGGTCACACCTGAGTCAGTGTGGGTAGGAGAGGAGCTCTGTCAGTACACTTGCATCTTCCCCTTTCCCCCCAGATCATTTGTAGGCATAGTGAGTGACTGGTGTGCACAGTACCTCGCTGGGGTCAGAAGGTGAGGTTCAAGGTTAGAGGCTTGGCCCCAAAGGGTACTTGTGCAGCATCAGCAAGCCTGTCTTAGAGGAGCTAAAAGGGACTCTGTGCTCAGACATCTGTGTGTCTGGAATAATCACGGCTTCTCTGAAATGTCAACCTCAAAGAGCAACACTGAAGCAGATGACAGGGAAGACACACTGGCATTGGGGTTGCGTTTCCTCACCTAGAGTTTTCCTCTTAGGCATGATACCTTCCAACTATCCTCCACGGTAGAATCAAACCACAGGAGGAATCTTCATTGAGGACAGTTTCTTGAGTCTCAAAAGGCAAGGAATTACATGCTGAGTGGCCTTTAGAAGTAGAGCCTCACTGCATAGTGCATAGAACACAGATAATAGACTATGGGTCTGGGTTACTAGAGACATGGACTGCAGGGGGAGGGAGGGAGGGCCTCCAATGCTTCCCCAGAAGAGAGAAGCTGTAAAAGATCCAGGCAGGAATCTGGAACCCACACTGATGGGGCAGCAGGTGGTTCCCATGCTGCCCCCACTTCTTGACCAGAGACCTTGAATTATAAGCCACCTAACAATAGCCAATGGGCAGTGCCACGCTGAGCTACACAGATGGCCCAGGCCAGCCCATGTGCTACTGCCTTCCTTTCTCTATTTTCCTGAGAACTTTCTGCTGGCAAAACTGTCCATTCCAGAAAGAAGGCAGGAAACAGGACCAGAAATGCAACACACACACACACACACACACACACACACAAACATAAGGGGTCTGACTTTCTTTTCTCAGAGCCTTTATATTTTTACCTCTATTCCTTATACCTAATTCTGTCATCACTAGTAAAATATTGATAACTCCAGAACCAACCAAAGAGTAAAATTTAGTAACAGAAATTCTGTGGGCATCTACACTGGCAGGGAAGGAGCAGAAAAGTTCCAGGTCTGCAGAAGCTTCAACCACTAATGCCAGTCACTGCAAGAACTGCCCCTACAGGAGGAGGCCAAGGGGTTAGAGTGACCTGAAGGATGCCTGAAGACTGTGGTAAAGGAAGAAACACTTCTCCATCTGCATTCCCAAGAATGTGTCTGCCTCAATCTCTTCACATGCCTTCGGCTTATCTTCTGTCTTGAGCAAATATCTTTCAGTAACGTGAAGGGAGGCAAGTCAATAAACTCTTCACTTCACACCTTCCATAGTCTGTATTTAGGGCCTCCAGAGAGTTAACAAGGCCACTCAGTGGGTCCTCACCCAATATGACCAGTGTCCTTAGAAGAAGATGAGATACAGACACAAGGAAGACCCCAGGGATGTGCTTGATCAGAGAAAAGTCAAGTGAGGAAACAGTGAGAAAGCTGCCATCCACACGCCAAAGGCAGAGACCTCAGAAAAAAGTAGCCCTGCTAAAACCTTGAAGAACCTTGAAATTGGACTTCCAGAACCACGACAAAATACATTTGTTGTTGAAGCCACTGGATGTGTGATATTTTATGTCTGTAACCCTAACAGAGTAATTAATGGTGACAGTTCTATCTGAGATAGTATATCTGAATCCCGTGGGTGTGGATGTCATATAGATGCTCATATAGATAAGGACTGGACCAAGGTGAAAACGACCATGCCCACAAAATCATTCACACATACAGGCATAGGACATAGGTTCAGTTACATTTCTGGCTGACATAGTGGAGCACTTAAACCACCCTAATGTCCAGTTCTCCTGTTTGAAAGAAGCAAATCATTTTCCAGTAGTTCTGGAATGATGACTGGAGGTGCTTGCCTTTTTAAAAATGTCATAGTTTAATGGTTTAGTTAGAAAAAAACAATTAGGGAGTCAGGCGGTAGTACAGTAGGTTAAGCGCAGGTGGAACGAAGCGCAAGGACCGGCTTAAGGGGAGTAGCTTCACAGGCAGTGAAGCAAGTCTGCATGTGTTTATCTTTCTCTCCCCCTCTCTGTCTTCCCCTCCTCTCTCTGTCCTATCCAACAACAACATCAATAACAACAACAATAATTACTACAACAATAAAACAACAAGGGCAACAAAAGGGAATAAATAAATAAATATTAACAAAACCTTCAGCTTAAATAAAGGAAAAAAATTAACTTGTATAAAATACTTGCACCATTTGAACTCAGTCGTCAAACTGGCAGGCAGGTTTGAAGGTCCCGCTCCCAGTTGGAGCAATGGTTACTGCAGCTCAAGAGAGGAACATTTGCCCTTCCAGGCATGCGGGAACCACTAAACATGACACAGTCACATAATCACATTTCCTATCATTGGACTCAGCTGTCTCTGAAAATGTGGGACATGTGTGACATCTGTGGTACTGCTAAGACAATTCCCCACATCCCACTGTAACCTGATGCCTTTGTCACACTGATGAGTTCCAGCCTGGAGGAAAGGCACTAATTGAAGGCAAGTGATTCCTATTCCTTCAGAGAGGAAACACATCTGATGGCTTCCTACAACTCTGTCAATCAAGAGGTAGGGAAGCTAACTGAGTGCAAGCTGCCATGGTGGATGGAGAAAAATACAGAAACGCAGAGAAATAAATGTCTCAGCAGCAACGTTATTATGAATCATTCAAAGGAAAGAAGATGTGAGGCAAAAAAAAAAAAAAAATTCTTTCCAGGCAATCCTAAAATGCACCAGGCCCTATACAAATAGAGCTACTTACTGTAACTATAATGATGCGTTTATGGCTTCTCTTAATTTAGCCCACAACACTTGAGCCTTTATTCCCTGCCTACTTGTTGCCAGGGAGTTAATTTTGATGGACAATGCTGGGTATTAAACACAGTCATGCACCACCACACACAAACGCACACACCTACCTACACTAATTTCCCCGCAGTGGCTATAGCCTCAGTTATTTTCTCTAGCCCTCCTTCCAATCTTCTCTTCAATTGCAACAAAGCGTATATAGTTGAATACTTGACATTTCCTTTGAACTAAGGCTGCTAGTTAAGTGGACATTTTCCCTTGGATGGACGGCTATTCCAGGTCTCCCTACAGCTAATCATGCCACAGAATGTGAATTTCACCTGCTCCTTTCATATGCACATACTGGGCATGAAATTTGCCTGCAGTTCCTCAATAAAGAAATAGCCCTGATTGCTCATTAGAAGCAAGAGAGAAAGCAATTAAAATACAAAAGACAGAGCTACCCTTAACACTGGGAAGCAGAAAGTTGAACAAGCAACATTGAAGGTGAAAAAGCAACTGTGGTGGGTGTGGGAGGAGGGTGGAGAATCAAGTGCCCAAGTCAGCAAAATCACACATACAAATAGACATGGAGAAGAGGAGAGCTGGCATCAGCCTTTGCAGGCCTAGTTCTAAGCATTCCTTCATCTATATTCCTTCATTTAATGCACTGAAATGAACTAGATGTGATATATGAGGCCCTCTGAAAAATGTGTCCCTCCTGGTAGTGCAGCGGGTTAAGCGCAGGTGGCACAAAGCACACGACCGGTTTAAGGATCCCGGTTCAAGCCCCCGGTTCCCCACCTGCAGGGGAGTTGCTTCACAGGCGGTGAAGCAGGTCTGCAGGTGTCTATCTTTCTCTCCCCCTCTCTGTCTTCCCCTCCTCTCTCCATTTCTCTCTGTGCTATCCAACAATGACGACATCAATAACAACAACGATAATAACTACAACAATAAAACCACAAGGGCAAGAAAAGGGATTAAATACATAAATAAATAAATATTTTAAAATATTTGCCACTCTTTTTTTTTCTCTACAAATTTCACACTCAACAAACAAGATGGGTTTTATGGAGAAGTAACAGTATGCAATACAATGGTCCTAGCCCCCAGCCCCACCTCCTCAGAACCACATTTAGTTTAATATTCTAGTATTGTCTTGAACTCAATTCATTTTTGCACAAGGGACCCTGCATTGTCATTTTGTACTGGCTCCAGAAAAATATGTTCCCAATCCTGATATCAGAATTAATGAGTGTTCAAGCAGGTTATCCTTTCTAAATCCTTTTCTAGAACCCAAGGTAGGACATACTAAATTTACCTACCTCCACCACCCCTCCTGGTCCCACACAGCTTTGCTTCTCTACTCTGTCTGCTACAGATAGGAATTCTGGATGGTGTTTCCTTGGAGGATTTTTGATTGGCCTCAAGTATTTGAGGGGAAGTGATTCTCCCTTCAAATTGTTCTGCTCCTGGGTCAGTAGCAGAAACTACTATCACCATACAACAATTGTCCCAGGCAATGAAAATTCATCCTAGGTGTTAATTAGCTCAATATTTATCTCATCTAATATGCAAATTAAGACACTGTGGTCTCATTAGCGTCATCTGTGTTTCCTTTAAGCAAAACTAAATCTCTTGCCAATGCAAGAAAAAGAAGGAACAAAACAAACACCAGTATTTCTCTTTGAAGCTAATGAGGGTATGATTTGGTTCTTCCTTTGTTATGAGGTAGCAAGTTAGGAAAAACACATTTTAAATATGCCACGTATGACCTGACCTCATCTCTTTGAGGCCAGAATACAACCTTGATGCATGGGTACTGGACTTTCTGCATCTAACTTCCAAAGAGTCATAGTCCAAAGATCTGCTGGTTAAGTTTGCAGCGAACTCCCAACAACTTGAACAAAGAACAAAGAAGCAGCTTTCAAGAGCCCACTCAACAAACAGATGTGGCATTACCTCAACAGTAAGAGGGAGGAAATAAATGTACTGAAATGTCACAGATCTTAAAAAACATTACTTAAATTGAGAAAGAACAAACAGATTCCAGCTCAAGACTTCTGCTTCTTCCTGCTCCCATTTTTAATATTTTAGAATTCACACAAACAATAATTTGTCATCAAATACTCAGCGTGCCCCAAAAGGCAGGCTTTCAGAGAGCAATGCTACAGAACTATGACTGCAAGAGTTACTAGACTGTTCTGAGTCTGAGTCTTCAGCAGGGTGCTGGGGATTTCAGAGTGTTAGCTCTAATCTTCACAATAACTCAGCAAGACATCATTTTTCATTTTCACAGAGGATGATTATGGTTCAGGGTGGTTGGGTCAGTGGCTCAAGGTCATGCAGTTAAAACTTGGCCAAGGTGGAAGGAGAAGATAAAAGGAGGATGACAGGCCACAGGGAAATGCAGTCCAATTAGTGAGGTGTCTTAAGAGCTGTAATGGGAGAGCTGAGAGGATGCCTGACCTTTTCACCCTAAAGTCTGATGCCCCCTGTGGATCCTAAATTCTGAGGCCACAACCCCAGTGTAGTTCCTTGTTGCTCTCCCTTTTCCAGTTTTGACAGGGTATTTGAAAGCTGTTCTGTGAATGCAATATGTTCTCTGGGCAGGAAGAGAGACCTGTCTGTATCCCGACGCCTTCTGGGGCCTGAGAACCATGCCACAGGCAGGTGTACAGAAGCTGATTTCCATATGCTGCAAATTGTGTCAAGTGTCACAGCCACGGTGCAAGAAGCCCCCAGATGAAGAGACCAGGGAGAAGTGACCGAAGTCAAAAGTGCTTTCCTCTGCTCTGAGGGGAAACCTGAGGAGGAGGAAGCCAGGACTTCCCTGTGACCCTTGATCCAGAGTTGACAGATGCCCAGAGAGTGCATTTGCCTTGTCAGATCTCATGCCTGTGAGCCTGGTTTTCACCTTGAACCCCACCAGCCAAGCAGAAGGGAAGATCAATGAATGTGACTGGGGGTGGGGTGGGACGGAGAGGTGGGCGGTAGCGCAGCGGGTTAAGCACACATGGCGCAAAGCTCAAGGACAAGCACATAAGGATCCCCGTTTGAGCCTCGCCCCCAGGCTCCTCCTTACCTGCAGGGGGGGGGGTCACTTCACAAGTGGTGAAGCAGGTCTGCAGGTGTCTATCTTTCTCTCCTCCTCTCTGTCTTCCCCATCTCTCTCATTTTCTCTCTGTCCTATCCAACAACAACAGCTATGACAACAATAACAACTACAACAAGCAACAACAAGGGCAATGAAAGGGAAAAAACATAACTTCCAGGAACAGTGGATTTTTAGTGCAGGCACCGAGCCCCAGTGATAATCCTGGAGGCAAAATAAATAAATAAATAAATAAATAATGTAACTGGGTCCTGGAGGAGCTATAAAGAACGGATGTCATTGAGTCCAGAGTCCAGTGTGTCCATAACTGTCAGGGCCTCATGGTAGAGACAGAGGCTGCTGCACTTGATGGACTATTACACTCCTTTGCTAGAACTTTTGGAGAAAGGCTTCCCATAGGTTCAAGTGTTCTCCCTCCCAATACTGTCTCTGAGCCCCACAGACAAGCAGAAATAGATGCCTCACTTGATAGGTAGGTATCCTGAAGCCTCTCAGTAGAATGTGGGCAGTTCATGCAAGGAAGTAGGTAGTAGTCTGGGGGAGGAACCTGGCTCTGGACTGCCTTCTCTGTTCCAGTCCCCATGCAGGGAGAGACCACAATGACTTTCCTCTAGGGCTGTCACAATGCCTTGTCTGAAATAGGCATTCATGTCCCTCTTTGGGGGTTGGAGAAACAGAAGCAGGATATGAAGGGAGGGGAAAAGACAATGACTATTTATTGAATTCCTAATCTGGAGGACTATTATAAAGGCAACAAGATGATTAGAATAGTAACAAGAAGGAAGGGGAGAGAGTGTAATGGTTATACAAGAAGACTTTCATGCCTGAGGTTCCAAAGTCCAGGTTTGATTTTCTGTACCATCATAAGCCAGAGCAAAAACAGTGCTCTCTGATAGGGAACTAGGAAGATATGTAGAAAGAAAGAGGTGGGGAGAGGGAGGAAGGAGCAATTATCTGAGGGGTTGCACAGGAGTTTCATGTGTAGAAAGACTGTCAGAGGGCAGATTGTGATGCTTATTATTGGGTGGAAAATGGCAAGAGATACAGGGAGCAGGCTGGAAAGGGAAAAGAATGCAGCATGAAGCCCATGCAAAGGGTACAGAGGAGGGGGGTGAAGCAGAAGGGAGGTATTCCCTACAATGGCCCATGTGCCCAAGAAGGACAAGTAGAAAGCCACACCTGCAGAGGTTGAACAGAACCAGAACAGGTATGGAAGCTTAATGTTGCATGCTGTTGCCATGTCCTTTGCTGCTGTCACTACATCTGGTGATTCATACTTGCTTTGGATTTTTTTTTTCCATTCCATAAACCTCTTATATAGATTGGCTTCCAGAATGATTATCTTAAGTTTCTTTAAATAGTGTCATGTTTAACACTTAATAAAATATACATTAAGCATATGCAAGACATAAAGCAAAATCATAAAAGTTATTTCCTCTGGACCGAGCATTGGGTCTCAGAGGCACTGTTATTTATCTCTTATTCCATCCTGGCCTGATCTTTGCAGTGCACTCTGCATTCCTCCATTGCCAGATTGCTGCCCATAAGTGGTACGAATACATATACACACCATATGTAGATACATTATCCGAGTTGGTGGTATACTATCTAGCCCTGTTTGTTTGCAAGCTTTAAAAAATAATAGTAGCATGCTAGGCATGGATGCATCCCACTCCTTACTTAATATGCCCAATTTTTCAGATACTCTTAGTAGTGGCAGGAAAGGTGGACTTTAAGCTATTGATTACCCTAGGAACTTTTTTTTTTTAAAACTAGAGCACTGTTCAGCTCTGGTTTATGTTGGTGCTGGGGACTGAACCTGGGAATGGTGTTTCAGACAAGAAAGTCTATTCGCATAACCATTATGCTGTGTCCCCAGGCCATCTTTGTACTGAATTTTAATGAAGAGTTTATGAAAATAAAAAAAGAACTGCAGTAGATCCTACAGGTCCTATTGACTCATTTAATCCTGCCCCATTTTACAGAGAATGTTAAATCTCAATGGATCAAGTAATTTAGTCTCAGAGGGTGACTGTGGCACCCAACTGTGGTCCAGGTACAGCTTGGCGCCCCCTGGAGGCATCACACAGCACAGCTCCATGAGGCACCCTTTGCAGGGAGAGTGTGGGAGTGATGAGGGGATCAGGTGCCCTGACAAGGTTCCTTTATTTCATCTCTTTGCTTTGCTCCCAGAGTGGGGCTGATATTCAAAACTCTACCAAGACTGCATGCCTGCTTTTCAAAATTTGACATTGCCGTTGCACTGAGTCTTATTTATTTCCTGTTATCCGATTTGTGACAGTGAGCTTACTAAAAATTCTTTTCTACTCAGATGTCCTTCCCATGCAATACCAGCCTGGGGGGAAAAAAATCACATTTTTCATTACTGAGAAAGCATTTCGTCTGCTTGATTATCCCCAACACCTGGAAAGAGAAGTACCCACTGAGTGATTTGACAGTGAGGAACTCTAAATGAGATTTCAACCATGGTTCCTTCTTGGCTGTGTTAATCTGAATAAGAGTCAAAAATCTTGCAAGGAGAAGGAGAGGAAGGAACTGTATTCACTGACTACTGACAACACATGCTATACTAAGAGCTAAGTTTCCCATCTACATCACCATGTTACTTATCATGACAGCGCTTGGGGGGCAGGAGTTTTTTAGTCCCCATTTTACAGATGAGAAAAGCTGAGTCTATGAAACTCAGTGGCATGATGAAAAGCCATTAAGTGGTCAGGTTATTGACCTGTGATTCAAATCATTTCCTTTTGACCCGAGCTTCTTGTTCACTCAGCCTTAGAAGTTGATAACTTATGCCTGGTGAAAAGTAGAACTTATTAGGCCTCTGTGGAGTGTGAAATTTTCAGATCCTTGAGAATTGAATATAAAAAAAAATATTCTCTCTGCCAATACAGAAGGGACTTGGGGATCTCTCTCATGTCCTCTTCCCTTTGTATGGATGAGAAAAACAAGGACCAAACCTCAAAATAGAGTCACACACTTAACAAAGTCTCCTGTCCTCATGACATACTTATTTTTGACAGCTGAGTCACTGAATCTTTAACTTTTCATTACAAATGTATCAATAAGCATTTTATTTCTTATTAATTTTAGATTTAGTGAGAACTTGTAAAGGTAATATGGAGAGTTCCAGAGTACCTGACATCCAGATTTCCCCAACGTTTATATGTTCTACAACATGGTAAACTTGTTAATACCAAGAAATTAACATTGGCACAATACTATTAACTAAACTACAGTATCGGGTATCATCACTTCTTTCTGATCATAGAATTTTTTTTTCTGTTCCAGGATCCAATCCAGGATTTTAGGTATCAATAAGACAAATCCAGCTTCTAGCCACACACTAGGTCATGAGAGTTCCTGGAAGGCAAGAATGTAGCTCTTTATGTTCAGTCACAAGACACACATTAGCTAAATATGTGCTAAATGAGATGGGCTGAGCAAAGACAACATGACAACCATGTTGTTGTCAACCAAGGACGAGATCTCAAAATGATATCAGAACCATAGGGCTTCCTCTATTCTCTCCCCAGATTCCCACATAAGAGTATTCCTATATATGGAATTCATATCTATAAACAGATCATGTGTGAAATATACACTCAGATATCTATACATGAAACACATTTTACAGAACATGCTCCCTGAAAATGAAGCATTTCAATTCAACTGAGAAATGTTGGGCAGACCAATACATGGTGTGAGAACCATTCATCTGAGACTGCCACCAACTCCCTTGTATCACTCATAAAAATTAGTGCCAGAATTACTAAAGTGTTAAACACTGAATAAATGAAAAGAAAAGGGGGGAGGCAGTGGTGCATCTGGTTAAGCACACACATTACAGTGTACCAGGATGCAGGTTCAAGACCCTGGTCCCCACCTGCAGGAGGAAAGCTTCACAAGTGGTGAAGCAGGGCTGCAAGTCTCTCTCTCTCCTCTCTCTCTCTTCCCTTCTCCTCTCAATTTCTCTCTGTCTTTATCCAGTAATAAAAATAAACAAAGAATAAAAAATAAGTGAAAAAAATCAAATAATTAAATGAAAATACAAAGAAATATATTTAGAGTATTGGGATCTATCACACAAGAACTGTGAAAAGAAAGCAAAACACTAGAGTAAAAAGTTGGGTACAGGGAGTCGGGCTGTAGCGCAGTGAGTTAAGTGCAAGTGGCACAAAGCACAAGGACCGGCGTAAGGATCCCAGTTCAAACCCCGGCTCCCCACCTCCAGGAGAGTCACTTCACAAGTGGTGAAGCAGGTTCGCAGGTGTCTATCTTTCTTTCCCTCTCTGTCTTCCCCCTCCTCTCTCCATTTCTCTCTGTCCTATCCAACAAAAACAACAACAATAATAATAACTACAACAATAAAACAAAAAGAGCAACAAAAGGGAATAAATAAATAAAATATATATTTTTAAAAAGTTGGGCACAATATTTTCCAAAAAGTTAAAAGAGGAAATAATAATGATGTAATAAAAGAGTTATACTGAGAACAGGTAAGAAGTCTACAAATAGGTGAATGCTCTAAGGATTTGAAGTGGCAACTCATAGAAACAGAAGTACAGATGCCTGATATGCATCAGGGAGTACCAGCTCTCACTAGTAAGCAGGAAGTAGGAAGCAGAAGCAGAGGGGATGCTGAGAGGCCATATCTACCTGGAGAACATTCAGGGGTTAAGAAATGTCCATCAGGGGGGCGGGCAGTAGCTCAGTGGGTTAAGCGCACATGGCATGAAACATAAGGACCAGCTTAAGGATCCCTGTTTGAGCCCCCAGCTCCCCACCTGCACAGCCACCAAGTTGCAAATGCTACCTGGAAGCCAACCTGACTTCCCTGGGCAGATAACCTCGCCAATGTACCCTGGATCCTCACCTCTCTAGAGCCCTGCCTCATTAGGGAAAGAAACTTCTTCCAGAAACTTCTTCAAGGAAGTTCATCTACGCCGATGACATCTGCTGTGCAACTCAGGCATCCAAGTTCGACATCCTCGAGGAAACACTCACGAAAGACATGTCTCTGATATCTGATTACTGTAAAAAATGGCGACTAATCCCTAGCACTGCAAAAACGGTATCATCTGTTTTCCATCTACACCATGCCTCGGCCTCGCATGAGCTTAATGTGCAGCTTGACGATACAAGAATCCGGCATGAAGCCCAGCCAGTCTATCTTGGCGTTACTGTTGATGGCACCCTGTCATTTCATGAACATCTCATAAAAACTGCAGCAAAGGTGGGCGCGAGGAATAACATCATTGCAAGACTGGCCAGCTCCTCATGGGGCGCGAGCGCTTCCACACTACTATCCTCATCTCTGGCATTATGCTATTTCACTGCAGAATACTGTGCCCCAGTATGGTTCCGTAGCCCCCATGTCCACTTGGTCGATTCCAAATTATATTCCTCCATGAGGATAATTTCTGGAACCATCCGTTCCACCCCTATTCCATGGCTGCCAGTTCTTAGCAACATCGCCCCGCCAGATATTCGTCGGGATGCGGCATCATCTAAGTTCATTTCCCACGTCTACCATGACCGGACCTGCCAATATACGCGGATATCTTCGCCCACCCTGTCCAACGCTTGACGTCTCGTCACCCAATCTGGTCCCCTACGCCTACACTGAACTTCTCTGTTCCAGACTCTTGGAAACAGAGTTGGCAGTCATCTGAGGTAAAGAACAAACACCTCATCACAGACCCCTGCAAGCGTCAACCTGGCTTTGACCTAGCACGTTATGATTGGGCCCTCCTCAATTGCTATCGAACAGGCCATGGCCGGTGCGCCGCTATGTTCCATCACTGGGGAGCCAGAGACGACCCGAACTGCCCCTGAGGCAGACTATGACCCACATAGTCAACGACTGCCACCTCTCCAGATTCAAAGGAGGTCTCGAAACTTTACATCAGGCTCAACCTGATGCTGTTGACTGGCTATGGAAGAAGGGCAAACGCTAGAAGAAGAAGAAGGGAAAGATAGAGATAGGCTGAGACTATGGATTGACCTGCCAATAGCAAAGAAGCAATTACAGAGGTCAAACCTCTCACTTTATGCAATCCATAATGTTACTGGGTCCAAGCTCCCAGAGGGATTGAGAATAGGAAGCCTTCTAATGGAGGGGATGGGATACAGAACTCTAGTGATGGGAATTGTGTGGATCTGTACCCCTCTTATCCTACAATCATGTCAATCATTATGCCTTCTGAGTACCATTTCTTGAGCCTCTGAAAGCATATCACTGAATATGGGGCACATTTGGACCCCTCTACCCCACCTGCTATAGAGGGGACACAGAGCTCAAAGCAGTGCCTCTGCTTGTTGGAGCCAAACCTGATGATGGCAGCAAGAGAAATTTCTCTGCCAGGGGGTTGGGGGGGGGGGGCAGAGCAGGAAGGAGGAGCAGCACTGGCATGGGTCCCCACACCTCTGTAGGCAAAAAGTTCACACTGGATCCATAGAGCTTTCTCCAAGGCCTTCATCCACCAGGCTCAGAGGCTCCTTGGTGGATTTTCATCATGATCAAATTACTCATTTACAAAAAATGCTACTGCAGATGGGCCAGTCCCCATGAATGCATGCCAGGGACTCTTTAGGGCAGATCCTGCTTCTTGGCATAATGAAGCCCTTATTACCATAGCACTGAGGGGTGTCGGTGTGCCAGAGGCCTGCTTTTAATGAACTTTACCATCCAACACTGGCTGAGAGGAGGCCAGCTGGATTTTGGATTTTGCCAATCAATTGGAATTGATTACTTTTTAAAAGCTGGGCCTCCCTCAGCTTGCAGGAAACATGAATAAATGCACCCAACACAGAGAGGGGGTAGTTTGATTTCTTAGAGAAAAAGGACTTCTTGGCGGCCTGGATAATGATGGATCAGCCTTTACAAAATTCCCAGCACCCTGGAAAGCAATGTTGCTTTTTGTAGGGAAGTTGCATAAATGGAGTGGGCTTTGGCAGTCCTGGGGTTCAGATCAAAATTGGAAAGCCTTCACTTAAATGTTTTTTTTAAAGATTTTATTTATTTATTAATGAGAAGATAGGAGGAGAGAGAAAGAACCAGACATCACTCTGGCACATGTGCTGCCGGGGATCGAACTCAGGACCTCATGCTTGAGAGTCCAAAGCTTTATCACTGCGCCACCTCCCGGACCACACACTTAAATGGTTTTGTTAATTTAATTAAAATTATTTGTAAATCATGGGCTGGCAAAATAGCTCCCCTGGAGGGTGCACCTGTTTGATATGCACATGAGCCAGGTTCGAGCCTGTCCCTTACTGCACTGGAAGAAACTATGGTGTCATGGTTTTCCATCTCTCTGTCTTTATCTCTGAAAAATTCAGCCCAAGGAGGTAGAGCCCCAAGTGACAACAACAAAAAACAAACAAACAAAACTACCCATCTACCTATCCATTCATCCAAACATCAGAACTTAACCATGCTAAGTGACAGCTGGCTGTATTTCAGAGCCGGTGGCAGGTTCCAGGGTGTTGGAGAGAAATCCTGTCCAAGAAGGCACCAGGCTCACTGTCAGGTACTCTCTCCCTAGAGGAGTGGGAAAGGGGTTAGAGGAACTTAGAGGAAGGACTTTCAAGGATGAAGGGAAATGCTCCTGGGAAACAAAGTGGAGGGGAGGAATTTATTATTATTGATTTAATAATGATTATCAATATTATAGGCTAAGATGGGTATAATTCCACACTATTCCCACAAACAGAGTTCATATCCCATCACCTTCACTGGAAAGTTTCTTATTCTTATGGGCAGTCTGGCTTCTGTAATTGCTTCTCCACTGGACCTGAGCATTCACAAGTCGATCTATATCCCCAGCCTGTTTCTATCCTTCCCTAGGAGGGTTCTGGGGAGGTGAGGTCCCAGGACACATTTGTGAGGTCATCTGCCCAGGGAAGTCAGGTTGAGATTGTGTAATGCTGTTTTAAAATTAATTTATTTATTTTGGATAGAGGTACAGAAATTGAGCAGTGAGGGAGAGATAGAGAGAGAGAAAGAGGGAAAGAGGGAGAGAAGGAGAGAGGAAAGAGAGAAATCTGCAGCACTGCTTCGCTTCTCATGAAACTTTCCACCCCTGCAGGTGGGGATGAGAGGCTTGAACCTGGGTCTTTGCACACTATAGTACCTGCACCCTACTGGGTGCACCACCAACCAGTTCCCTGGGAGAAATGTTTTTCTTGTACTCTATACCTTCATTGTGGCTGCTTCATCTGCCGGAATAATTACCAAACTTTCCCCAAAAGATGTCCTACCCTCATCTTTCTTTACCAGGCAGATTTAACACACCCTTCAACGTAGCTTGACACCACAGGAACACAGTTAGTACAGGCAGCCATTAATGCAACATCAGTCTCCACAGAGTTAGATTTTCCTATCCTTTAATTGCAGACAAATGGAACCACACAGCATATGAACTGGAGGTGCTTAGTGAACTAAGTAAGGAATTGAAAAACAACTACTAGATGGTTTGCCTTGTATAGATAATTTTAAAAGCATGCAAAACCAAACATAACAACACAACAACAACAGTGACCAAACTGGATCTCAGACTTTGATAGAATATAGTGGGGGGGGGGCGGTGTTGGTGAGGGAGAAACAGAATTTGCTGATGACTACAGTGTGGAACTATATCCTGTAATCTGATACTTTTTAAATTATCTTTATTTGTTTATTGGATAGAGACAGCCAGAAATCAAGAGGTAAGGGGTAGGTAGATAGGGAGAGAGACAGAGAGACACCTGCAGTATTGCTTCACCATTCACAAAGCTTTCCCCTAGTAGGTGGGACCAGGGTCTTGAATCTGAGTCCTTATAGAAAGAAGCTGAAAGAACAGGAGTTAGCGATGGCAGCAGAGAGACAAACAGAGAGGGATCAGCACAGCAATAGGAAAAGGCTCAGCCCTCCTGCTTGGCCTGGCCATGAACAGCTGCCTATGAGGTCAGTTCCATGAAATCCAGAGACAGTGAGTTCTCCTGAGCCACTGAACTCTGGGTGGGGCATGCTGAGAGGTTGAAAGGTGGGGAGAAAGGATCAAGAAGAGGCCAGAGTATGAACAATCTGTCTCAACTAGGCAGTGAGTGTGGGTGACCCTACCTTCCTGTGTTCTCTTACTTTACCCTTATGAGCTAAGGGTAAGGTAAGGGGCTTGATGTACACCTGACATAGGGTGTTTGATGCACACCACTCAGACCCTCCATGTGTTGGAGGAGTGGAGCCCAAAGACTCTCTGACTCTACTCCTGGTGAGGTGTCAAGGTCAGGTTGCTTCTCTTTGCTGAGTCCCATTTTATTCCTTACTCAATGCAGCACAACGTGCACTACTCCATACATTGTATTCAGACCTAGGAGTGGCTACAAATGTTTGCTGTCCCTGTTGCTACAGCTCCAACCCATCCCTTCTGATGGGCCAGCCAGTCTTTTCCCTGAAGACAATAGAGCACTGTCCCAAAAGAAGGCAGCTAGTCTTACTTACTTTTCATTTTTCAGAATTACTCTTCTACTAAGTCAGGGAAAGTCTATCATTACCCTCTTCTAGTTAACCTATAGGTACCTATATGGTTTTCTCCAGAGTCACCAAAATAGTCCTGTTTCAATTAACTGACAATTCTTTCTTAATGAGCAGCAGCATGAGATAATAGACATGTGCATTTGAAAGAGACTTGGAGATCTTTTAATTCAACCAAAAATGTCTACAGCTCAGGACAGCAGAGCCAGAGAGGCAAAAGTCTATACATCTAAAGTCTCCCACGTTAATACAGGGTCAAGTTTACAGTGGGGCTTTAACTCAGTTTGCTCTATTCCCAGTCTGAGGCTCTTTTCACAAAACCCCACTGCTATTGATTTGCTTGTTGACTAACTCATGGATTAAGCAGGGGTTAGCTTTGTAGTGGATAGCTATCAGTTTTGATTGCCCAGGGAGCCTTTCTGTTTGCTGGTGCCAGCAGTCTATTTTTGTTTTCTATGTGGCATTAGGGAATGAACCCAAAGCCTGGCATATATGTGATACCACTGCTGAGTGAACTCCCCAGCCCATTTTTTAAAAATATTCTCTATTTCTTAAAGGTGGGGAAGAAAGTCTCATTGTAGCCTTGTTGCACAATCCATGGAGGTTTTTCCCATCTCCAGTGCTGTGTGTGGCACTTCCATGAAGTTTCAGGTGCCAGGATATGAACCCAAGGCCTCAAGAGCAGTAAGGCTTACACTCTACCAGGTAAGCTATATCCTGGACACTGCTAGTAGTTTGGTTTTGTTGGATAACAATCTCTGTCCCATTTTAGGAGGTAGTGAGAGAACCAGTACTCACACTGTCTACCCCAAGGTGAGCATGACACAGGATGGGAGGCAGTGGGGTTCCTGTCTCTGATACACAATATCCCACTATCCCATCAACAATAAGTGATCCACTTGTGAAAATGTGATATGGACACACCAATCAGTCTTCCTTGAGACAATTACAGCTGACACTTGGAAACATGGGGGTTACAGATGCCACCTGCTGTACATTCAAAAATCCATGTGTAACTTTTCATTCCCCTCAAACCTAACTACTATTTCTATTTGTATTTTTACCATAGCACTGCTCAGCTTTGTATTATGGTGGTATGGGGGTATTGAATCTGGGATTTTGGAGCCTCAGACATGAGAATCTCTTTGCATGACCATTATCCTACCTACTCCTACCCCCCTCAAACCTAACAGCCTGTTGTTGATCTGAAGTCACACTGGTAATAAAGACATTTGATTAACAGGCTTTGAATATCATGTGTACTATATACTGTATTCTTGAACATAATAAGCTAGAGAAAAGAAAATGTTATTAAGAATTGGGGGAATAGGGCCACAAAAAAAAATGGCCTTCATCAACCTAGGGCTAGAAGAAGAAGTGAAGTATGTACCCATCAGGTCTCTGAACTGTGAATTTTGTCTTGAAGAAAGAGCCAAAATGAACGAGACCCCTGAAACAGGGAGGAGAATGCCTTCAAGTACCAGTCCTACTGTTCGTATCTGAAACACACACACACACATCCTGCTTTATCATTTCCACTCCAAACCACAAAGACAGTGGCATGTTTGGATAGTGACAATGATCAAAACTGTGCAGAAGTTACTTTTCAAAGAGACTCCTCTTTCCCCTGTCTCCTCCCCCCTTCTCTCTTGCTTTCTCTCTCTACTCAATTCCTGCCAAAGGCACTGGCAGTTTAGAGGTTGAGTCTATGGGTGATCTGAGGTGACAGGGAGACTCAGGCAGGCACCCCGCCTGTATTCCAGAGAGCCTTGCTGTGGTGTTACTTAAAAGGTGTTCCACAACCTTTTGCTGCTGCTTTCTTTAAAGGTGTGAGCAATCTTGATATTTTGCTCCAGTGTCATTGTAGAAAAGCCTTACAATTCTAGCTTGGGAATTAGAAGATATATTTATATTAGGAATTGCAAACCACTGTCGGCTGGAAATTATGCCATTAGCTTTCATGACTGTGGGCAAAATGTAAAGATCATGGATCATATAAGAGAATGAAGAGGAAAAAAATAAACACTCCACACTCAGAGGACCACTGGTACCTAGGGTGACATGGCTACCACTTGCACATTTAGCCTCTCGATGAGGCGGAAAACAGTCCTTGCAAACAGTCACTTTCCCCCTTATTTTATCTAACTACTTTCTCCCATAATGTTGATGAAGCATAGGATTGCATTTTAATGAGGTGAGTGTTAAGTCAGAGATAGTGGGGGAAGAAGAGAAGAACCAAGGGAGACAGGAGCCACTCCTATACACACAGGCCCCCACCAGTGTACAATCACACAGTGACAAATCTGTCCCTGAAACGGGAAGTGGGCACCCACAAGTCTGAGCATGAAATAGTCAAGTCTGGGCACCTGGTGGGCTGAAGGATTACTGGTATTCTCATTTCTGATAGAATCCACTCCCCTCCAAAGGAAGAACTCTTGGCTGTATATTATGTTCCAGGAGCTGAGGACACCCAGTAAGGGAAAGGTTCCCACATCCCTGCATTCCTGATACTTGGCTCTCATGAGGCAACAACAGCAGTAACCCAACAGCATGGCCACACCTGTGGGGGTAACACAACCAAAGGCCCTACATATAGTAGGTGCTTAATAAATACCTATTTCTCCCATGACTTATCCCCATTTATGTTCCACAGCAATTCAGAGAGGAGCTCATCTTTGGGTAAGGAAGAGAGAAGGTCAGAGGCTGTGAGGATGTGTCAGGGACAGAAACTCATAGCGCAGATTTGATCTTGTGTGACTGACTCAAAAATACAATGATTATCCTCATCGTGATCTTTCTGAAGCAAAGACAGTTACGAGGATCTGGAAGCATGGCCTTTTCTCATCATAGTGAGAAACATGGAAGTGGTGCCAGGGAAGGTGTGGCATCTTCCCACATTATGGAGAGTGATGAGTAGACAGATTGCTAAGTGTGAGGACCAAGGCTGCAGACCCAACAGAAGCTGAGCAGAGAAAGGAGAGGCAGCATCTGACTGATAGACAATGGATAGCATCACAGGCCAGGGTTCCTCTTGCTCCAGCCACTCTAGGGATTCACGTGTGTCACACTCTCTCTAGTCTCAGGTTATACAGTTTCTCCCTAAGGGTTCAGGCTAGACATTGGTAATTATATTCCTTTTCAGCATCAATGTTGTGGGGTTACAAGTGCGCCCCTGAGCTAACAAAATTTCAGTTCACCTTACAAACAGTTATTTGAAAACACAACATCCCTTGCTTTCAAACACAACTATTTAGGGACTCACTCTCAAATAACCCGATAAATTAAACAAACAAACAAACAAAAAAATAAATTAAAAAAATGTATGCTTTGAAAGACAATTTATGGTTTACAAATACTTTTCTCACATACCATCCCATGGGGTGCTCCTAAAAAGAGTATGTAAAATAAAAATTGGGGAGAGGGGAAAAAAAGATGCTCATCTAGAAAAGCTACACAGATTCTCTAGTCTCTTACAGTTACTATTAGGCAGGGCTGGAGTTCAAATCCAAATGCCTTGATATAAAATACAGCAGGTAATCCACAAAAGAGGATTCCCCAGTGTACTACAGGGGTGTATGTGGTGGTCCTAGAGTTGAAGGAACACCAAGCAGACCCATTCCGTATGCAGCTGTATCAAGACCTCACAATAACCTTGTGATGCAATGTTTTTCAGAGTTGGATCCTCAGCGCACCCACATAACTCCCCCAGTCTTTCCACTCCACACTTAACAGATTCAACATCTCCAGGAACAAGCCTGCTCTGGAGGAACAGGTATCTTATTTACTAAGCTTCCCAGGGACCTCAGTGAGGAGTCACTATGGTAAGATGGGCACTTATTATTATCCTTGATTACAGATAAGAAAAGAAAAAAAAAAAAGAGGACCTTGGAGAATCTATCTCTTGTTCAGTGTGAGTAGTGCTGCACTGTGGGTTCAGTCTCAACTCTTGATTGCTAGGGCCTGACAAGAGAGTTATTCATTTAGTGAGCACTTACAAAATCTCTACCAAGAGGGCAGACACTAGTTTTGGTCATACTGACACAAAGATAAAGTCTATCCTCTTCTTTGTCATTCTGGCTACCTACTGGGAGAACTAAGCTTAGAAGATGAGGTTAGGGCAAGAAGCTGAGCTTCAGAATTAACTTAACATTATGCCTGGAAATGGTTATAAAAGAAAAAATCAACTGTATTTTCCCCAAGATAAAGTCTTATCACCTTGTCAGCAATCTATGAAGAGGCCTTGTTGTTGCCCTCACCACCATCATTATTATCACCCCTAGTTTGTGGTAGGGGGTCCCAAGAGCAGGGATGTTCCATGAATTCTTCAGGCTACCAAAATGGAAAAAAAAAATTAAAGCCAAGAAAAATGTTGGTTTCTGAGGACAAACCCCTGAGCCCAACTCCAGAAAAGACTTCAGTCTTTATTTGAGCTCCTGAAGCAAGCAGCCCCCAAACACTAAGCTCAGGGGCTTAGTATCTTCCAGAACCATGTAAGTGTTTTATTAAAGGTTTCCCATGAAAGAGGCAGTGTGAATGTCTATAACCTAATCCAACAATGCCATAATCATTATAACAGTAATCAACATCACCAGAACACTTTAATGACTTACGGGAGACTTTCCATTCGAGTAGCTAACCCCCTGAGAAAACAAGAGACACAACAGCCTGATTGGCCAGCTAATCTATAATTATTGTATTTGGGGGAAACAATACACACAGAGTACTCAAATTTCCATAGAAGGCAGGCAGGGTGCAAGTCAGTCAAGCTCTGGGCTATGGCAGCTGACAATTCTAGGGAAGAACAAAAGATGTGGTTGGAGAAGACTGGAGACTCCTATGCTTCTTTATTTTTTCAATTAAACATTTTCTTATCTTTATTTATTTACTGAATAGAGACATCCAGATATAAAGAGGGAAGGGGGTGATAGAGAAGAAGAAATTCAGAGAGATACCTGCAGCACCACTTGACCATTTGAAAAGCTTTCCCCTGCAGGCAGAAGCTGGGGGTTTGAATCCAGGTCCTTGTGCATTGTAACATGTGCATTCAACCAGGTGTACCACATCCAGCCCCATCCTTCCCCATCCTTCTATTACATCCTTTCCTTCTTTTGTTTCTCAGTGAAGCTATAGTCAGATGGCAGGACTCCATCTATTGACAGTATCTTGAACAGGGGATGTGTTATACAAATTGTTTACTAGGAATAAAGTTAAAAATAATTTACTTGGAGTTTCAGTAGTTGAAAGGGTCAGAAGAGACCCACATAACATCATAACCCAATAGCAGGAGTAGCTATCTCCCCTAGTTCTTGAGAAACAAAGAAAGGGTGTGCAAGTTCTGAAGCTCTTTGAGGGGCCTATGGAGCTGAGTCTCAGTTCTTGGAGATGCTATTGTCCACCAATTAAAATAGGGAGGTCTCTGGAGGGGGCATAAAGGGACTGATTCTGTAAAACTGTAAAACATAATTGGTCACTATTCCAGGAAGGTAAAGTGACAGCAAGAGTGAAGAAGAGAACTTGGGGTGTCACCACAAGATCAGGAAATGAATAGAACAACCACAAGAAGAACCATGAGAGAAGATGTAGGATATAGCATTCCCTCTCAGAAAGTATTTCCACATTAGTTTCCATCTAGTTGGGAAAAAAAAAAAGAAATGGTTGGGGGTTTCCCAAGGCACTTTGTACCATGCTAAGACTTAGACATGCTTTTGTTTGAAGTCATTTGAACAAGCTCTATGCTGGTACACCAACATTTTATTCTGCTTTCCTCAAAGCCCCTGGAAATTAGTTATTAGAATTTCCACTACAGGCTGGGCAAACCCAGGAAGGCTGAGCAGACTCTGCAGTGACATATGTATCATCCAAACTAGGCCTATAAACTTGCAGACAGTACTTTCCATACAGGCACCTTCCCAATATGGTGCATTGCTACTGACAGTAGCCATCACTCAGCAGCTGCCGTGGAACTCCTACCACATGCAATGCCCTGTTAGTGGAGCACACATACAACACAGGGGAAAGAGGGCACAAAATGGTCCACAAGTAAAATAAAACATTTAGAAAGAGCTGTCATTTGTGACAGCTGTCACACTGCATCCTTGCTGCATGCAACACAACAAAATGCCCTCAAGTATTCTCCATGCTACAGTGGTCTTGAGAGAGGCTCCAGGGGAAAAAGACCTGTCTTGTCAAAAGCACTTTGGGAAATGCTGCTAACTCACCCCCTTTTGAAGGGTCACCCTGCAGGATGGCACAGCAAAAGCTCTGAGAGGAGAGATGGCCTGCCACAAGGGAAAACATTTAAATTGGTTCAATCAAGTTTTGTAAACTATGTCCTGGATCTGATTTGACCACAAGATTCATTAATATCCTGTGGAAGGTGTTTTGTATTGCACACTTGGGAATGCTACTCTGAGGAAGAAAAGCATACAAAGGGCATTTCTGTACTTGTTTTGAGCAGAAGATAGTCAGGCCCTCTGACCTCAGAGGTAGGAAGGTGGTCACTGCCTGGAGGCTGTAGATCAGAAGTGATGATCACCTTCATCAGACTGAAAATGTCACAGAAACTGTAGTTTCTATAGATCTCTAATGGGGGCCGCTAGGACAAGGAAGTGAGACCATACCAGAGCTAGAAAAAAAGCTCAGTTGTTATCTCAGACATAAGCTTTTTAACTAGACACCCCTTTGAAATGCTTAAAGTGTCTTCTTGTGTAACTGGCAAAGAATTAATATGCATAACATATACAGATCCATAAGAAAAAGACAAATAACCTACTATAGATGCAGCCACAAGAAAGGAAGAAGCCAATTTACATTCCCACCAGCAGTGCAGGAGGGTTCCTTTGACCCCACACCCTCTCCAGCATTTGTAAATTGGTCCAACCTCTGTGGAGAACAGTCTGGAGAACTCTCAGAAGGCTAGAAATGGACCTACCCTATGACCCTGCAATTCCCCTCCTGGGGATATATCCTAAGGAACCCAACACATCCATCCAAAAAGATCTGTGTACACATATGTTCTTGGCAGCACAATTTGTAATAGCCAAAACCTGGAAGCAACCCAGGTGTCCAACAACAGATGAGTGGCTGAGCAAGTTGTGGTATGTATACACAATGGAATACTACTCAGCTGTAAAAAATGGTGACTTCACCATTTTCAGCCGATCTTGGATGGACCTTGAAAAAATCATGTTGAGTGAAATAAGTCAGAAACAGAAGGATGAATATGGGATGATCTCACTATCAGGCAGAAGTTGAAAAACAAGACCAGAAAAGAAAACACAAGTCGAACCTGAAATGGAATTGGAGTATTACACCAAAGTAAAAGACTCTGGGGTGGGTGGGTGGGTGGGGAGAATACAGGTCCATGAAAAATGATGAATGAAATAGTGGGGGTTGTATTGTTAAATGGGAATCTGGGGAATGTTATGCATGTTCAAACTATTGTATTTACTGTTGAATGTAAAGCATTAACTCCCCAATAAAGAAATAAATTATTTAAAAAAAAAAGAAAGGAAGAAGCAAGTCTCAAAAGAAAAAAAAAAAGGCCCACACACATAAACAAAGTAAACTCATCTTCACAGTAATCATTGCAAATTAAAACAGGAGATCAGCTTGCCTGCTTGTTTTCTTATCAGATTAGCAAAAAAATAGATTTAGTGCTACTGAATGCTACAATTAACAAAAAATGGTTTGGCCATTTTGCTGGGCAACCCGGAATTTTCCATTAAAATAAAAAATGTGAATGCTTTTTTAAAAATGCATTTATTGGGGAGATTAATGGCTTATAGTCAACAGTAAAATACAGTAATACTCTTTTAATCTTAACAACTTCACTTCCTAATATCTACTGTGGCTAAACATATGATGAGATGTAAGTTTGCTCATGACAGCCCTAACTTTAAAACAATTAACAGCCCCGTTGGGTGAAATGCCAATAGCAATAAAAACAAATGAGCCAACTCTGTATGTGCCAACAGTATCTACAGTGAGAAGTACTAGATCCCTACATTCAAAGGAAATACATGCAAGATTGCATACAGTAAGTAATAGAAACACGAACAGAGATCTTAAGAAAAACACACCTACCATCACTGGTTACATCTGGAATGGGGTGTCTTTCAGGTCAAATATAAATCAAAGGAGATTTGGTATTTATATGTAGAATTTGAAATTCTGCAGTGAGGATGGTTGGTATGCTGTTCTCATACTTTTTTAAAAAGAGAAATTTTAAGTGAAACAATAAACAGGTTCATGCGTCAGACACAGAGCAAAGAGGGTAGAAATGCTTGTCAGTGAAAGGAATGTCTCCTCTAGCTCCTGTCAGTCTATCCATACAGTACTAAGTGCACCTGTGTGTGGAGGGGAAGGCATTTTCCTGGAGCACTCACTGCTTATTGAACTCACTGGAAAGCACTTTGCAAGCAGCTGTTCATCTGGTCATCACCAAAACCATAAACGGTCAATGCTGGTAGAATCTGTCAATGAAGAAGGAAGTAGTCCAGACATTTTTTTAAAGTAAAGATGGACTGAAATTTAGCTAATTTTTAAAATATGTCACACAAGGTGTGGCAGTTAATTAAATGTGACCATTTATGCCTCATCTAGGGAATGTATGAAAAACACATTTAGTCTTTCTCTAAGTGTGTGTGTTAAGAAATTTCCAAACACAGTTGGTATTTGATCAGTAGACCAAGTAAAGAAGCTTTTCCCTCCAGGGCTGGTGAAATAGCTGCTTTACCATGTGTGTGACCCAGATTCGAGCCCAGCCCCCCACCTCATTGAAGGAAGCATCAGATCTCTTTCACTCCTCTCTCTGCCTTTCTGTCTCTAAAGAAAATCTTCCCTCCAGAAGAAGGTGGGCATCAGCCAATCTTTCAAGGTCTTGGGTGGAGTAAAAGGGGAGAGGAAGGGTAAACTGTCTCTATTTTCTAGGACATTTATCTTCTACCCTTGGATGCTGATGCTCCTGGTTTTTAGGCCTTCAGACTTAGACTGAATTATACCTGTGGCTTTTAGCTTACAGGTATCAGACCCTGGGACCTCCTGTCCTCCATAACTGCATGAGTCAGAATCCATAATAAATTTCCATATATCCATACAGATATGTGAAAATTTATATCTATATAAACATTTATATTTATAGATCTATGGAAATATACAAACACATATACAGACAGACAAAATATTTTCAAAAGCTGAAACCTTCACTGAACAATGAACTATATACACCTATATCCATGGATATTTATAATTAGTCATTCGTCTTTCTGTCTCTGTCTCTAGAGTCATAAATAGTTGTGTTTATACCAGGGATTCTTGATTAGGAATGACTTTGCCCCTGGGGACATCTAGCCATGTCTGGAGCCATTTATGATCACAACTTAAAGGAGAGAGCTGCTACAGGCACCTAGTAGGTATCAACCAGGGGTGCTTTTAAATATTATACAGTGTACTAGACAACCTCTCAGGACAAAGAATGATGCATTTCAAAACGTTCGGAGTGCTGAGGTTGAGAAACCTGGTCTGTGCCTATAAGAGTTATTTAAATATCAGACTTCCTTGAGAAACTTTGGCAAGGTCACCACAAAATGCCCAAGTTATGTTTAGTCTCTAAACTCATATTCTGCAAATTCCCACCATCAGATAATATATGACAATGAAAAATTCTTGCACACTGCCCTTTGGACAAAGGCCAGTCAAGTTCTGTGTAGCTTTCTGAGAAACCAAATAGGAGGGCAGTAGGGTTTAACTTTGTCAAAGGCAGCACAGCAGAAGCTGAGGGAAAAGACTAAGAAACAGGTGAAAATAGTCCATTTTAAATTTTCTCACCCAGAAAAAAAAAAAAAGCTGTTGGAAGTCCATACCCATTCAATCAAGCAAGGGCAGAAACTATTAAGTAAGAAGAACCCTATGTTGTGGTTGAATTCTACCTTCCTTTCTCATAAGTTAGCATTCTGATTTGATGCATTTGAATAGTCTTTTTGAGTATTTATCAACTCTCCTTTCAGCATGAACTCTTCCCATTTTCTGTCTTTTTAAGTCTATTTCTAACAGCAAAACAAAGTGCCAGTGATAGTTAAAACCCAATTCTGTCCTTGCATTTACTAAAGAAGAAAAAAAAAAGAGTATGATATTGCACAGTTCTCAGAAATAATCAAGTTTCCTTATCTGTCCAGAATAATAGTGATTTCAAATTAATACAGTTTGGAGATGAAATACCCATAAATGCAGTGAAATTAATTGCTGTTTTTCAAGAAGCAGCTTTAAAATGCAGTAATTAATTGACCTACTGTTGGAGACAGTTTCCCCGTAGTTAATAACCCTCTTTCCCGACATGAGAAAGACAGATTGCTTCCATTTGAAAACAGCCTCCTCTAAAACCAAATGATGGAAGAGCTCACCATGTTTTCTGGTATGTGCACCATCACCAGATGGGGTTTCATGAGCTGCTGTGATTCTCTTAGCTCAACCAGGGGAGTGCGATATCTGTGGTTCTACAGAATGTGCTTCTGTGTTTTCCTGACTCTGAGGCAGCTGATATAGGTAATGGTTTGAGCCATTTCCAGAGAGCAAGCTCTCTATTGGGAAGCAGTATCTTACCCCATAAGAGGTAGCCTGGTGCTGTGGTTAGCCCTTGTTATTCCTCATCAACTCTACTGGACAGAACTGGAAAGGGAAGGGCTCCTATCTCTTTCCACTCATAGTAGTGGGTGCTATGACTGATTGGTGAGATGATGTGGGAAGCAAGCAGCTTCCCTATTTGGGCCCTTAGTTGCAGGACTTCTGCAGATCTCTAAATATAAATATACACATAAACACACCCCAGTCTTACTCTATCACCCATGCAGTTCCCCCTATCTCTGTTCTTGGTGCGATCACATGATGTTGAGGATCAAGTCCACGGCCTCATGCACTAAGGCATTCATTCACTTTACCCACTGAGCCACCTCCCTGACCTCCACCTTTGGCTGTACATCCAAGTGCACCCTTGTTCCCTCCCTCCTATCCTTGTCTTGGCTAGTTGCCCTATCTGGAGTATATCCAGAAATTCACTGGCCTGGTATTTCTATGAATGTGATCAGCTGGACGGGTCCAGGGTTTCCTCCAGATAGTTTTGGTTACTTCCTGCCAGCACTCCAGTCACAGAGTCCTCTCCTGTGCATTCTCTCCTGCCAATGCTGCTCCTATTCTCCCTTCATGGCTTAGGGAGAATAAAGCTTCCCTAACCTGCGCTCTGGAGACTGCAGCATCCTCCTGATTTCCTTATAACTTGATTGTGGGTAGCGAGCTTCATTAAACTCTCTACATAAGAAATTTGAGTGTGCCATTCATTTCCTTCTATGCATGACTAATTTCTTCAAGTTTCTCTTCACTTAATCTTACTTGGGAGACTCACTCTGTTTTAGCCTAACAAGTAACTGGCCTTCCTAAGTCATCCCACACCTGAATATGCAGTAGCAATACACTGACCAGCTAAGGTCTCTTTCATACTCACACCCTAGGATTAAGAGAACTGGAGTCAGGATGTAGGGAGAGGTGGAGGGGTGGGTAGTAGCGCAGTAGGTTAAGTGCAAGGAGTGAGGCACAAGGACCAGGGCAAAGATCCCAGTTTGAGCCCCAGATCCCCACTTACAAGGGGGGGGTCACTTCACAAGTGGTAAAGCAGGTCTGCAGGTGTCTTTCTCTCCCCCTCTGTCTTCCCCTCCTCTCTCAATTTCCTCTGTCTAGCCAACAACAATAGCAATAACAACAATGGCAACAAAATGGGAAAAAAGGCCTCCAGGTGCAGTGGATTTGTAGTGCAGGCACCATTTCTCTCTGTCCTGTCCAACAACAACTATAGCAATAACATTAATGACAACATAGCAACGGCCACAAAATGGAAAAAAATGGCCTCCAGGAGCAGTGGATTCGTAGTGCAGGCACTGAGCCCCAGTGATAACCCTGGAGGCAGAAAAGACGAAAACAAAAACAAAAACAAAAAACCTGAAACCTATAAAAGAAGCTAGAACATAACCCTTGTTGTTAGTGTTAGGCATATAGGCTGTCAAACAAAAAGAAATAGAGCTAGGTCAGGTGGTGAGGTCTGATTCACTTTATATGGAGATAAATTTAAAGACAGAGTCCGAATTATTTGTCCAAGACTTTGAGCAGATCTTTCTCCAGAGATAGGAGTTGAACTTGTAGTTTACCAAAAAAGACCTCCTGATTTAAAATTATAACTTCATGTGTCATCTTCATTGAGCCAGAATTCATGACTTGGGTGTTAAGCTGACTTTCTCTTCTTCATAATCCCAAGAGAGAAAAGCTATTTCAATTTGTCTATTTTTATTTTTAATTCTGCCCTTGGCTGTGACATGAAATCAAAGGTGCTTTCTCTTTCACTCAGGGCATGCTATATCATGGTGAATATTTATAGCCAAGTTTTTTTTTGTTTGTTTGTTTGTTTTTGTTTTTAAGCAGGGAAAATAATGTACACACTATGTCTCCCAGCTCCTCGTCTTCTTTTCAATTTTCCAAATAAAACAATAAAGGTACCATATCAATGAGAACACTATATAAAGAACTAAAAGACATGGTTTCCTGGCCCAACTTCAATCTTCCCTAGCTTTCCATCAGGTCAGTCTATTTTAATTAAAGTTCAAAACAATCACACATTTCAGTGGGGACTACAATAATGCCCATTAGGGATCTTCAAAGAGCAAGTGATTTTTCTGACCATTCCACAAGCATATTTGCTCTCTGTGTTGTATAGTTTTAAAGAACAAGATGGTTGCAAAAAAAAAAAAAAAAAGTTGGTGAGTTCCCCTTACACAGAGTCAAGCAACCTGACCTGGTGGGGGCGGGGGGGGGTGGGGGGGGTGTAAGGGGAAGTTACTCTGAAGTAACTGGAACTTCCTGTGCAGAGGCTTTCCTCCTCTTCTTTGCTGACTATATAGACTAAATTTCAAGGCATTGAAATAACAAGGGACATCCTGACAGCAGCAGCTCTAAAGCTACTTTGAGATCTAGCTAAGATGGTTGGCAAAAGGGTCAGGTCCAGGTTTCCCTGAATTTGAGATCAAGTAGTAATGAGGTTTGTGTCATCTCAGCTCCCAAGAATCTCAAAGAAACATTCTACATTCATCCTCATCCCTAATCCTTCCAGCAACTCTGCAACAGGCAACAAGTAGTCGGTCTGTTAAAAGAATACTCAGCCCATCTTTGTGAACCCTTCCAGAAGAAATCCAATGGTCTTCTTCTATAGATAACTCCTCTAAGGCTGCTGAGCAAATGTGGGCCTCAGTCAATACTCATTAAGTTTACATACAGAGGCATCTAATACTAAAACCAATTCACTGTGTGAAAGGAAAGTGAATAATGATGGAGAAAAATCAAGGGAAAACTAAAAAATCTCAAGAAGATAAAATAGTGATCACTGCTGTCTCTTAACTGATTTCCTGAAGAATTCCTCATGACTTCATAGAGCACCATTTAACAAATATAATATCTACTGGTAATTATCTTACGTATTTACAGTAAGAAAATGGTTAGATGCTCTTGTAATGTATAGACTAGTAGAAGATGAACAATCAAATGGTAGTGAGTGAAGAGACAGAAGAGAGGATGACCTAGCACAGAATGAAAGTATACATGACTCACGGGGGCAGAAAGAGAAGGCCACATCTACTCAGTAGCTTCTAAAAGGATCTTTACATTACAGCAGAGTGAAAATATACTAAACTAAAAGGACAACGCCACATTATAAAAAGAAATAGAAATATCCTCTAAGTTCTCTAGTAAGAAGATCTGGTATGGAAGAGTATGTCTTTCCTGAATTTTCTCCTGAAATCATTACTCCAATACAAATTTAAAATTCCACTATGACAGTTTGAGATTTCTTATTTTCTGAACTTACCCCAGGGGGCTCTCTTTGCCTTTCTGCATGCATCTTAATGTGTGTCTCTCTTTTGTACCACCTGATTCTCTTTCAAAGAGGTTGAATGCCTCTAGCACTTGCCTTAGACTTCCTATTGCCTTGGAAAATATAATGTTCAGAGATAAATTCTTCCTTTAAGTCTCCAGAACAATTTACTATATTATCATAGGTGTGAACATCCACTTTGGTTATTTTGAAGTTATTTGTTTGTTTTGGCTATCCTGAGTAGGGAGAAATAAAGCCAGTCTCTGTACTGTGTGAGAACTAGGATATATGGTGTCTACAGTCATCAACTTAGACACATTTATTCATTCCTTAAACCTTAAGTTTAACTCTTTTCCAGACCCAAATACTAGGCTTAGGGATTGGGTTATGGCACACCTGGTTGAGCACACATGTTACAATGTACAAGGACACAGGTTCAAGCCCCTGGTCCCCACCCATAGGGGAAAAGCTTCACAAGTGGTGAAGCAGGGCTGCAGGTGTCTGTCTGTCCCTATCTATCTATCTATCTATCTATCTATCTATCTATCTATCTATCATCTATCTACTTACCTACCCTTCCTCTCAATTTCTGGCTATCTCTATCCAATAAATAAATAAAGATAACAACATTTCTAAAATGTCTAAAAAATAAGACTGTTTTAGCATAGTTTTTTTATCTCCTATTTAAAAAAAAAAATTAACTAGCCGTTACAAATTTCCCTTGGAGTAAAACCTTGGCAATGTTACCATGTGTTTATAGTGACATGCTTTCACTTTTGTTTCAAAATAAGGAATAAGTGAAATCCTATTGTACTTTATGCCAAATTATTTAAGAGGGACTTTCATTATTTCTTGTTTTTATTTGTATTTATCCGATATTAAATTTAGAGAGTCAATTTTTGGGGGGATAGAAACAGAGAGGGAGAGTGTGAGTGAAATAGGTCACAGTATTGACATTACCTTCAATGTAGTGAGGGCTGGACTTGAAACTGCTTTGAGCACAGGGCAAAGCAGTGCACTATCAAAGAGAGCTATTTAACTGGTCCTGGATAGTTGATTTCATACAATGTTTGCCTTAAAGAGCTTGTTATGCTTAATTTCTAGGTGAGAATAACAAAATCTTCCAATGCAATGTATGTGTCACTTTCCTTTTAATATTTGAGTACTCTTAGTATTTTACTTAAATTTTTTTTGTAATTTATTTTTAGTCCAAGAGTAAGAGGTGTGTTTCTCTCTCTCAAGTGAAACCTGTTTCTGTAAGTTCCCATTTTATTTCTAATATTATGAGCATTATACATTTTGATTTTATGTTATCCAGCAAATAAAATTTCATGACTATTTTATCTTTACTGTGGATTATAAAATGACTTGGTCTCCTTTAATATGATTTGACCTCAAAGAAAGTATGTTGGAAGCTCACTCTGTCAGGGCTATGTTCTTTGATTTTGCATTTCCTATATATTTTTTAAAGTAAAACGTAGAAACTTCCCTTGTCTTTTAAGTATATGATGCCAAGGGGGAATTTGTCATTGTGTACAATGAGGAAATACTGGTCTTTCCAACTGTTGGGAAATTTTGTTAATTACCCAAAATCTTTAAAATTCGTCTAAAAATTAAAAAAAAAAAAACCTTTTCCTGCCAACCCATAAGCCCCTACCATGCAGTCTCCTCAGGGAGGCAGAGCCATGGATTCTGGCCCCTGAGCTTTACTTCACTCCTGGCTATGGCTGGAAAGCCTGGGCTATGTAAGCATGCCTCTAGGCTAGACAGTCATTTGGCTAGAGAGTTGATTTGGCACTCTGTAACTATAGATAAATGAGAGAAATAAATAAGATGTTATTCTTTCATTAAAAAAAAAAAATCTCAGAGCTCACAATAGATATACTATCTATCTATCAGCTGCTTCTGCATGCAGTCTTCTTCCCACTGCAATCTCCTATAGTCTCAACATAAGAATGAAGCCCAAAGAGAAGGCTGTGTTGGTAGGAGAAAATTTCATAATACTAGACTGGCTCATGATACAGAAGTTAGAGTGTATCTTCTGTATCCCAGGCAGGCTTTACACAAGGACTTTGCCTGTGTAAGATATCCTGCAGGGGGAGGGTTGTGGGTGGTGGCACACCTGGTTGAGTTCACATGATACAATGTGCAAGGGCCAGGATTCAAGATCTCAGTCCCCACTTGCAAGGGTGAAGAAGGTCTGCAGATCTCTCTCTCTCTTTCTCTCTCTTCCTTTCTATCCCGCTAACCTTTTCCTCTCAATTTTTCTTTCTAATAAATAAATAATAAAACAAATCTTAAAAGATATCATGGGGTCTTAAATGCATCAGTAACTAGATGGCAAGAGATCTGCTCTGCACATATATATTCACTTAAGTCATTAAAGACTCATTTATTGAAAGAAAGAGAGAGAGAGAAAGAGAGAGAGAGGGAATTAAATAAGGCAGTGATGTGCAGATAGAACATTGAGGGGAACCTCTTGGTCCCCTGACATGCAAGTGTTATCTGGCAACACCAACTCTCTATGCAAGTTTATTCTATACTAACTCTTCATATTGCTTTACGACTTTCTTAATTTTATTTTCATTTTTCTGGCTAAATTTTGCTTGTTCTTATATTTTCCCATTTTCACTGAAGGATCTCACTCTTTTTAAAAAATTGTTTTGGGAGGGGATTGGATATGGAGTTCTGGTGGTGGGCATTGTGAGGAAATGTACCCCTCTTATCCTATGGTCTTTTCAATATTTCTATTTTATAAATAATTTTTTAAAATTTTGCTTTGGTTAAATTTACATATTTGCATCAATTTTTCTCTCATTCAGAAGATTCAATGTGAACTCTAAGCCCCTTGTAAGATAAGCAATTTAGTGCATTTGTGTATTTCATCTTCCCTTTCTAAATCTATGTTCTGGTATGTCAGTGCTACATAACTGAGAACCATCTCTTCAGAGGATGATGTTGACATTTGCATTTCAATTGGAAAGATATTTACACTTTGGGGTTTCTATTAATTGTTGGCTCTTTTCTTGATCACTTTTAATACCATGGCACTTCCCCCTTCTTGAGTCAGTAATCTCAGTGCAGTGTTCAGTTGTATGGAGGTCATAGTCAGGCTATTTCCCATCAAGAGTTTATGGATGACATATGTTGAAAGCTTTTTTTAAATTTTATTTTAGTGGCCTTTACCCACAAGTGGTCACATTTGGCTGGTTGTAACATTCTTAGGTCACACACTTTTCTCTGAAAACACTGCACAAGTTGTTCAATTTTTGACATTTGCTATGTTTTTCTAGGTGTAAGTCCTTTTTTCTTGTAATACAGAGGGGATTTTTGATCTCCAAATTTAAATTATTTCAGCTTCATAATATTGTATCTAATTATAACCTTGATGATTGTTTTCTTTCAATTGCTCTCTTTTAATCTTTAGAAATATCCAAAATTTATGTGTATTATATCTACTCTCTGTTCTGCTTTCTCCCATCTCTTACTTTGTATTTATCTGACACATCTTGGATATAGAATAAATATGTCTGAATGGAAGAAGGAGAGAAATAGAAAATGAAGAAAGGAAGGGAAGTATCCATCTGGGAGATGCAAGTTTTTTCCTACTCAGTTTTAATTTGATTTCTGTGGATAACTGGTGACTCACCTCCTTTGAGAGACAGTTTCCTTGAAACCTTTTCTTGAATCACTCAGCTGCATTTTCCCATATCAGTCTGTGTTGTTGTTTTCAAAAGGAATTCCAAATAGGGCCCCAGCTTCTTATACTTTACCTAATATCCTATGTGATTCAATCACACCAACTTCTACAGCAAATAACTTTTTGGGGGGTGGGGTGTAGTTACTTTTCCTTTGTTCTTGAGTATGCCCCACCCACTCCCATGGTTCCTGTTTTATTACAACTTTTTAGAGAGAGGGGAGTGGGGTTGGGGAAGATGCCAGTTTGTATCAGATGTTCTGTCATTCAGTAGAAGAGAAGCATGAAAATATCACTTCATACATCTGTTTCATTTTCTAACACTTTAAACCAACAATTCAGTGAATCCCAGGCAGTTCCTTGACTGTCCAAAATGTTGACAGGGTCATCTCTGCCTCTGCCCCAATATACCTTTTTACCTCATTGCTAAGATTGGAAGTCATACTGCTTACTTTTACTACTTGCTTCTTATTTCCATGAATAGAAGGCTACAAATAAAGATGTTGGGAAGTCAAAGAAGTCACTTAAGAATAAGTGTTTTAAATAAATGATTAGCTACCTTTATAATTGATAAAAATCCAAAGACTGTGTGAACTTATGAAAAGACTGTGTGAACTTATGTGAGCACACATGCATGTGCGAATTGGATGGAGTAGACAGTATTGTTCATTCTATATACTTCTATAAGTAGAGAATAAAGTTTTCCTGCTGTAGTTTACAGTGGAGGGATTAAGGATTCAGAACTCTGGTGGTGGGAATGGTGTGGAGTTATACCCGTTATTTTGTAAATCAATATTAAATCACTAATAAAAAAAAGAAAAGAAAGTTTCCCAATCTATAGTTTTTATCCTTTTCTCTACTTACTTGTAATTTAATATCTGCTAACACTAGGATACATTTGTTTTGTTTTTGGTCATTTCCAGGGTTTTGCCACTCTGGACTTATTTTTTCAGATAGAGACAGAGTGACAGGCAAAGAGAAGGACACATGGATAACCAGGCAACTCAGTAAATGGGAGAAGATATTTGCACATCACACATCAGACAACTGACTGATCAAATGTCTATGCAGAATTGGAACAGATCTACAGAAGGAGCAAATATGACCCAATAAAAAGTAGGCCAAAGAACTAAACAGATAATTTTCTGAAGGAATACACATGAAGAAAAGCTCCACTTCACTCATCATTAGAGAAATGCAAATTGAAACTACACTGAGATACCACCTCACACCTGAGAGAATGACTTTCATCAACAAACCAGGAAATAACAGGTGTTGGAGAAATTATGAAGAAAAGCGAACTCTGCTTCAGTGCTGGTGGGAATGTAAACTGGTACAGCTCCTTTGCAAGACTACATGGAGAGTCCTTAAATGAATAAAAATGGAATTACTTTATGATCCAGCAACAACAATTTGGGGATTTAAACAGTGGACACCCAAATATTAACCAGAAGGGACATATGCATCCCTGTGTTCATAGCTACATTATTCACAGTTGACTTAGAGTGCAAGCAGCCTAAGTGACCATCATCAGATGACTGACTAAAGAAGTTATGGTATATATACTCTGGTATATATACCAATATGTGTTGTTTTCGCCGGGCTGGCTTCACGGGCGGGTAACAGACGACCAGGGACTCATGGTTGAGCTGTAGGTAGTATCTCTTTATTCATGCAGGACGCAGCACAATCTAAGACAAGCTAAGCTAAACTCAAGTACCCTAAAACTCACAATGCTGTCTTTATATATACTTGCCAAGTAGGGTGGAAACAGGATGTGACATAGAGAGGGTGGAGAGAAAAGTGACTGGTGAAAATCAGAGTGTGACAAGGAGGGGGCAGAGCAGGTGAGAATCCTATCACTGAACCACCAATGCCCTGGAGTGCTTTATGTAAATGTAAAAGTGATTTATGTAAATAGACCAAAGCTTTGAATGGGATTAAATCTGTCCCTATACAGGCATATGGTTAAGCAGAAGCCAGGGGGAGCTGGCATACTATCCAACATCTATGGTATATTTCTCTGTAATAAAAGAAATGATATTGTGTCCTTTGGGACAAAATGGATGGAACTAGAGGTGATTATGCTTAATGAAATAAGTAGAGATGAAAGACAACTACCAGATAGTTTCATTCATATGTAGCATCTAGAAATTTAATTCACATGAACTTACCCCCCAAAAAATTCCAAACAAAACAGAAGCAAGCAAACTGCTTATAAGACTTATGAGAATTATTATGGTTATCTTTGGGAGACTAGGAATATATAACTTTGGTGGTGGGTATGGTGTAGAACTATACATTGTAATCATACAATCTTGCAACAAACCATTAATAATAAATTTTAAAAAATTAAAAAGAAAGAATAGCACTGAAACTTCCTTCACAGTGATTAGAGCTGTGCTCCACCCTGGGTCTCTCACATAGCAAGGCAGTTCACTATACAAGTGAGCTATATTTTGCTGCCCTGTAGAATACAAATGATAACAAGTTAACCTAGACTGAAAATTCTTGGATAACAAAAACAATGCAATTGGCTCACCAGTGAATTCAGTGACTTGGTGCATGTATAAAAGTGAGTTCATAAGTAAGTGATTAAATAAAAATTAGAACAGATTGAACCAGGGGCTTATTTTTATTTTTTTAATATCATGGAAAATATTTTTCATGACATATTTCTATTTATTCTATTTGTTTTAGTTAACACATATGTTTTGCAAATCTTTAAATTAGAAAATTATTTCTACCGTCACCCAGCATATGGTAATTATTTAATGGGAACTTTTTGTTATTCTTCTTTATAAATTTAATTATTTCAATTTTACATGGATAATTATAAAGTTGTTGAGATGAACAAAATTAGCTTAAAGTAAGAGTTTTGGTATGCATGTTTAA